>NC_053492.1:167048484-167348484 GCF_905171775.1 Rana temporaria | reverse complement strand
CTCCTCAGTAAGGTGTTCAGTAAGCTGTTCTAAATGACTTTCCACCACTCGGAGGATGGTAGAAAGCTTACTGAGGAGAAACAGGAAGTGAGAAATTCAAACAAAGAAAAACAACATTTAGAAGGGAAATCGAAGGAAAACATAAGTGAACCAACAATGCACTTGCCTAAAGGAACATATTTAGAACAAAAAAACGAACCTTTACAACCCCTTTAAGTCTAGTCAACACAAAAGACCTTAAACTCTGCCATTAATATAACTTTTTTGATGTGGACCAGACATTGGCTTAGTGGTTAGCACATCTGCCTTGCAGCACTAAGGTCATTGATAAAATCCCAACCATAACACTATCAGCATTGAGTTTGGATGTTCTCCTTGTGCTTGGTAAATTTTATCCGGTTGCTCCAGTTTCCTCCCATACTCCAAAAGACATGCTGGCATGCTCCTGTCTAAATTGGCCCTAGTATATGCATGTGAGGTAAGGTACTGTTTTTAAACTATTTAAATCAATTACACAGCTATATGCTTTTTTATTTTCTGCTGCAGTCCGCACCAATAGTCCTGTGTATAACGCTTGACAATATTTTAAGTGCAATAAACTGAATTTGAATCCAATCCGAGGTGCTATTGGGCCAAATCCTCAAAAATCCTGCCTAACTTATCTTTTCCTATTTAAGTTACACTGCCTTAAAATTTCTACCAAAGTGCCCGATCCACAAAGCACTTACCTAGAAATTTCAGGCCGTGTAACTTAAATGTCTCCGGCGCAAGGCGGTCCTCTTCTGCAAGGGGCGATGACAATTTAAATGAGGCGCGCTCCCACGCCGGCCGTACTGCGCATGCTCGTGACGTCATTTTCCCGACGGGCAGCGCGCAAAATTACGTTACGTCGGGCTTTGTGGATTGCGACGGGACAATAAAGTTGCGTCGGGTAAAAAAAAAGTTACGCACCGAATTTTTTTTTTTTAAATTTTAAAAAAATCGCGGCGATCGAAAAAAAGGTCTGTTTTTACAAGGTGTAACTAGTTTACACTTTGTAAAGGCAGAACTAATTTTACGTATGCAAACGTAAACTTACGCAGAAAACACAAAGCTGAAAAGCTTTGTGGATCTCCGTAAGTCCTCATTTGCATACGCAACGCGGCATTTCGACTCGAAATGCCCCCAGCGGCGGATGCGGTACTGCATCCTAAGATCCGACAGTGTAAGTCTCTTACAGATGTCGGATCTTCTGCCTATCTTTGGAAAACTGCTTCTGAGGATCAGTTCCAAAGATAGGCACAGGGATACGCAGGCTGAACAGCAGTTCCGCCTGCGTATCCCTTTTGAGGATTTGGCCCTTATGTTTCTATATATATATATATATATATATATATATATATATATATATATATATATATATATCATTCTGACTTTCTCCCATAGAGCGCTGCTTTTTTTTTTTTTTACATGTGAGGTAAGGATCTTAGGGCCAGATTCACAAAAGAGATACGACGGAGTATCTCAGATACTCCGTCGTATCTCTCAGAGTATTTATGCGACTGATTCATAGAATCAGTTCCGCATAGATAGCCAGAAGATCCGACAGGTGTAATGGACTTACACTAGCGGATCTTAGAATGAAATACCGCGGCCGTCGCTGGGGGGAGTTTGCGTCGTAAACCAGTGTCGGGTATGCAAATTAGGAGTTACAGCGATCCACAAAGATTTTTCCCGTCGTTACGTCGTCGCAAGTGTTAGATTTCCGTCGCAAAGATAGGGCACCTTTAATATGGTGTAAAAGTACTCCACCATGTTAAAGTATGCCCGTCTTTCCCGCCTCGCTTTTGATTTTTTTTTACATTTTTTCTTTTTCCCGCCGTAAGTGCTTTGTTGGCGTCGCGATTCTCAAAACGTCGGCGCGTCGTAATTTCGCGCAAAGCATGTCGGGAAATTTGTGACGGGAGCATGCGCAGTACGTCCGGCGCGGGAGCGCACCTAATTTAAATGGTACCCGCCCCATTTGAATTGGGCCGCCTTGCGCTGGACGTGTTTACGATACACCGCCGCAAATTTCCAGGTAAGTGCTTTGTGGATCGGGCACTAAATCGGAAAACTTGCGGCTGTGTAACGTAAACGGGTTACGTTACGCTGCGCCGCCTGTATGTGAATCTGGCCCTTGGATTGTAAGCTTCTTGAGGGCAGAGAATGATGTGAATGTACCATTTACTGTACATTTAATTGTCAGTGCTTGTCAACAAAAGAAGATTGTACAGTCAGGTTGTAAAATGTATACCCAGCATTAAAGTAGCTGAGTAGCACTTACCTGGAAGTCTGGAAACATGCAAATGGGACTAGAGTTAGGAAACATGAATATAGGTTGTTATATTATATTATAATGCTGTAAATAGAAGCAGTCCGCATTAGTAACTATTCACACTGTAATTTAATATTAATTGAAGTGTTTTTTTTTTTTTTTTTTTTTCAAATTAATCATTATAGCATCATCCATAAAGATATTATATTTAGCAACATTATATAGAAAGGAACAAACTCACAGAGGTATTGAAGTCACATCATCATGTCTTTCATATTCTTTAGTGTCTGTGATAGCTAAGCTACATTAAAAATAAATCAACTGAGACAAGAGCTAGGACTTGCTAGCAATAAATATCAGTAGGGTGATAGAGATGTTGTTTGGTATGAAATACAGCACACGCACATAATAATTCAGTGTCCTTTATTATAACCTATCCTGTCTCCTGCAGTGTGGAGACTACAGTATGTATAATATGCCCCTTGACTGACACAGCAGATATTTATAGTTGAGTGTGATCTGGTCACTAAAGCTGGCCATTGATATTAGACTAATTGCAAGATAGGCATGCACAACCTAAAAAAAATGAGCAGACTTTATTTACTGACTAGAACACTAGGGACACAAGTAGATTTACTATGTTTGATGCTAGGGTGCACCCACCTACCTGACAACGCTCCAATGTACTGACACGTGTCTATAAGCTCCAAATTAAAAACGTATATCTATCTATAATAACATAGCTCAAAGTTGTTTGATTTAATCTGCAAGCCTAAAATGGTTTGGCTGCTAAGCTCACAGGTGGAAAAGTGATGTATCATGTATGAAAAAAAACATGGCAGTCTAACCAGTATGGTGTTTTAAGGTCATGGAAGTGACCCTAAAACTGCCCAAAATGCTGTCCCTTTAAAAGAAAAGAGTAAGGCCCCTTTCACACGGGGCGGATCAGTAATGATCCGCCCCGTGAACCTCTGTTTGCTCAGCGGGGATCACTCTGTTGATCCCCGCTGAGCCGGCGGATGACAGGGCGGTCCCCGAACACTGTGCAGGAACCGCCCTGTCTTTTCTCCGCTCTCCCCTATGGGGGGATCGGATGAACACGGACCGTCTGTCCGTGTTCATCCAATCCGCCAGACGGATGGAAAAGTAGGTTTTTCCTCCGTCACACTTTGGCGGATCGGAGCGGGTCGGATGTCAGCAGGCATGTCACCGCTGACATCCGCAGCTCCATAGAGGAGCACGGAGCGCCCGTTCAGGTCCGCCAAAAAAACTGGCCGCCCGTGTGAAAGAGCCCTAAATGTGTACCTCTCATCCTGCCCATGCTGCTATTTACTTTGCTTTGTTGTAAGCAGGGCTTTTTTTCAGGGGGAACTCAGGTCCACCACCTTTGGCTCAGACCCTTTGGTGCCTTCTTACCACAATCACTTGTAAACACACTGGTTTCTGTGTTTACAAGTGACAGCTCTGCACTCTGTGTGTAACCCCCCTGAACTCTGCACTCTGTATGTAATGAAATCCTGGTAATTAATGCCCCTTTAAGACCCTTATACTGTTTGTGAAATCTAAACGAGGTCGTGGTTAAGTTCCTGCACCCATTTTCTGAGAAAAAAAGCTCTGGTTGTAAGGGAATCATTTTCAGAAGTCTTATCTCACCCGTTGTCTTCCTGGTCACCCCCTGGTATCTGTGGGTTCTCCTATCTTTCTTTGGGTTACAGCACTGATGTGGTGATTGGTGGGAGGAAAAACTGAGTGCAGTAGGGGACTAAGAGATCAACATTCTCAGAAGAGTCAAGGGTCACTTAAATCATTAGAACATGGTTAATACTCTACATCCTCACATAGTATTAGCAGCTATGAAAATCAGCTATTTAAATAAGATTTAAATAGAATAAATGACTCCAACAGTGAAATCATACGCCAATATATACTGTATATATAATATGTATATGTATATAATACTATGCCCTATGGTTTGAATGAGAACACAAAACCTCCTGCGCTCTGGTGTTTCGCCAAACCGGTTACAGCAGTGTGGTCTAACGGCAAAATCAGAAGTCTTGCAGCCCTCCACAGAACAAAGGGTGTTCATATGGCTAAAAAGAAAGAAGGGTGCACCGACCTTGTGCATTACCACTTAAAATGTATTAAAAACAGAATAAAAGGCAATAGTCCTACTCACAAGACAATCAAGAGTAAGCGCTTTTCAGACAGCTGGACTGGACCTCGCGGCACCTGCCAGTGGAACATCTGACATCTGAACGGCTGACGCGTTTCTGGGGCGTACCCCCTTTTTCAAAGCCTATATAGTCCGTGATACCTCTCTCCTACTGCATGTCCTCTTTTTAATTAGCGGCATGTGTGTATGTATGGGCCCAGATTTCTGACACTGGGTTCAGTGTGGCCCAAAATCCTTTGGTAATCCTCAGATTTCATGATGCCTTGCACACATTCAAGGCACCCAGTGCCAGAGGCAGCAAAACAACCCCAAAACATCATTGAACCTCCACCACATTTCACTGTAGGTACTGTGTTCTTTTCTTTGTAGGCCTCATTCCATTTTCGGTAAACAGTAGAATGATGTGCTTTACCAAAAAGCTCTATCTTGGTCTCATCTGTCCACAAGATGATTTCCCAGAAGGATTTTGGCTTTCTCAAGTACATTTTGGCAGACTGTAGTCTTGATTTTTTTATGTCTCTGTGTTAGCAGTGGGGTCCTCCTGGGTCTCCTGCCATAGCGTTTAATTTCTTTTAAATGTTGACGGATAGTTAGAGCTAACACTGATGCTCCCTGAGCCTGCAGGACAGCTTGCATTTCTTTGGAACTTGTTTGGGGCTGCTCATCCACCATCTGGACTATCCTGAGTTGCAACCTTTCGTCAATTTTTCTCTTCCGTCCACGCCCAGAATGATTAGCTACAGTGCCATGGGTTGCAAACTTCTTGATAATGTTGAACACTGTGGACAAAGGCAAATCTAGATCTCTGGGGATGGACTTGTAACCTTAAGACTGTTGATATTTTTCCACAATTTTGGTTCTCAAGTCCTCAGACAGTTCTCGCCTCTTTTTTCTGTTGTCCATGACACACAATGCAAAGACTAAGTACATTTCTCTCCTTTTTATCTGCTTTCAGGTGTGATTTTTATATTGCCCACACCTGTTACTTGCTCCAGGTGAGTTTAAAGGAGCATCACATGCTTGAAACAATCTTATTTATCAACAATTTTGAAAGGGTGCCAAGAATTTTGACCAGCCCATTTTTGGAGTTTTATGTGACATTATGTCAAATTAGCTTTTTTTCCTCCCTTTTTTTGTTTTGTTCTAATACACACAAAGGTAATAAACATGTGTATAGCAAAACATGTGTTACTGCAATACTTTTCTGTGAGAAAAACTTCTGGGGTGCCGACAATTACGGCCATGACTGTATATATATATCAGTTTCCCTTCATATATTTTTGTTCACATATATTTGTAATGTTCTTACACTATTTTTGATAATCTGTTTGCGCAGCTGTGGAATTTGTATTAGTTTATTACTGATGAATGTTTCACCCTTATTTATATGGTTTATGTAGTAAGCAACTGCATAGTTAATATCACTAGTATTATTATTGTCATGATCACTGTTTCTGCCTCTGTTTCTCATTCCAGCAAGCGGGTGTTGGCTGTTGCATTCCCTCTGTCTGTGTTCACCTGCAGTCACCTGATACAAGCAAACCGAACACTCTGGGCCAAATCCTCAAAAGAGATACGACGGCGTATCTACTGATACGCCGTCGTATCCCTGTTTCTAACTATGGAACTGATCCACAGAATCAGTTTTCCATAGTTAGGCAGAAGATCCGACATGTGTAAGGGACTTACACTGCCGGATCTTAGGATGCAGTACCGCATCCGCCGCTGGGGGCATTTCGTGTCGAAATGCCGCCTCGGGTATGCAAATTAGCACTTACGGAGATCCACAAAGCTTTTCAGCTTCGTTTTTTCTCCGTAAGTTTTAGTTTGCATACGCAAAATTAGGGCTGCTTGTGATAGAAACAGTTACCGGTACTTGCATTGTTCCTGATCAAGCCTCCCATTTGTCTGCCTTGCTTTGCTGTTGGATTTTCCTGTGTATGATTCCGGATCGAATATCAGACTATTCCCTGAACTCAGCCTGCCTTTCACCTAGACTGTCAATGGATCGTATATTGGACTATTCCCTGAACTCAGCCTGCCTTATTCCCTGACCATCTTAGAAGTCCTGGGGGCAACCAAGTACCAGTAGGCCTGCTGCCCTTAAGGGAAAGGGGGCTGCTATAGGTGAAGTGTACAGTAGCTAGCTATAGTGTCTGACCACCTGCATTGTGGTAGACGTGACATTTGTGACAATTGAATTTAGTTATTAAAGCCTGTGTGCGATGGAACACATTTATCAGATACTTGATTAGTGTATTCTAAAAATTGGCAAACACTCCTCTGTATATATACAGTACCCCTGATGAAGAAAGGCAATTTTTCAAATGGAGGATTGTGACCCAAGCATTGCTATATACTAGTGAACACTGTAGAACTATGTCTACATACACAGCATTTGTGTATAACTTTTATTCTGTTTATCTGTGAACTTGTTGCAAATCAAAGTATTGTTATTTTAAAATACACAGTTCATCTTATTTAAAGTTGCCCAATCCCTCTGGACGTACTGTTTGTATTTACTCTGTAATTAAATAATACAAAGTTAGTTGTATTTTTTTAAATGCAGGCAGTGCAAGTACTTCAACTTACACTGTAAGTAAGTAAACTTTGTACGGTCACAGTAAAGCAGAACTGGCTGTACAAGGAGCCAATCAGTTTATGTGCTGATGAGAAGCATGCTGATAGGAGGATAAAGCAAGTAAAGGAAAGATGAGCTCATCACTGTGCTGCTATTCATTACAGTGCATTTCCATTTTTGCAGCCTACTTTATATTGGTTACTTGTTGCCATTGACATAGCATAACTTAAAGTGTTATTAAACCCAAAAGCAAACATTTAATATATTGCAGCTTATCAATTCTTAGATGTATTGGCTGCATTTGTTTTCCTTTTTGTGATGGAGACAGAACAAAATAATCTGCAAATAGATCAATCAGTAAGTGTTGAGACAAACCATTGGACTACCATTGACAGGGATGCTTACAATGATCAGATTTTATTTATTCATGTAAAACCTTTTTCCAAAAATGAACAAAAACTGTTGCTCTAATTGCTTGTGTAACTGCAGTGCTAGTTGGAGTTCAGCTTTAATGTGTTAGTGTTTTTATATCTGCCAGTACAACACCCCCCCCCCCAAACTGGCAAAGCTACTGTCCAAAGGTTCCCCCAGTGCTCATTCATCCAGGGTGTGCTGTGCTAATACAGGAGGTCTGTTACTGGCCAGATCACCAGGTGAAAACAGAAGGAAAAACGCCAAAAAAAGTAATTGCTGGATACTTGTGCTTTTTCTTGCTAAAAATACTTATATGCTCTCCCTGCTTTGTAATGTTTAGAAGGGGGCTGTGGTTTAATGTAACACAAACACAACAAATATATAGTGCAGTTTTCTCAAATTTGAAACTTCAAAAAGTGTAAATACACTTTAAGAGCCTTTTCATACTAGAACTTTTCACATGTTAGTGCATTGAGGTACCAGTAATTTTGGCATCTTAAAGTACCTACAAAATGCAGTTGTGCTGCAATGAACCATAGCATACCACAAATAGAGATGGGCTAAATGACTCCATGTACAATGGTTATGGGGGTCTGGGTACTGCCCTGGGGGAAACAAAACATTTGCAAAAAAACATAATTTCTAAATGAGCAGTGATTTACTGATGCTTAAAGTGAAACCACAAAAATGAGAAAAACAATAAAAATGAAAAATTCCTTTACATATAGTGCCTGAGGGATCCCCTTAGGCTGCCTGTAATATGGAACATCTGTACTGTGTATAATGCCTGCTGCAGCAATAATGACATTCATTCCATTCATTTCGTGCACTCTGAACAAGATTAGAGATTTTTTGGATAAATTCTGGTTTCTCTTTCACAAACTTTGGACAGAAGTAACAGGTGCAGGAAAATTGGGCTTTGGGTGTTGGTGGTGCCTTCACACTATAACCCTATATCGGTACTCTTGATTAAAGCAAGAATTGGCCTTGTTGTCAAAAAATGCAATGATATGCACCTGTCAAACAGGTGTGGAAAAATTGGTCCTTGGGTGTTAATTGTGCCCATGAAACCTACACCAAAAAAATGTCTTCCAGATGAAATCGAGACCCACAAAGCTAGGCAGTCTAGACAGTCTTTCAGAGATATGAGATCCAGAAAGCAATTAATCGGCAACATCGGCATCAGAGGCTTGATAGCTGCTGCTAATCCAGGACTGGTTAATTTTGATAAATGTCAGCCAGTCCATGGAGTCTGTAGACAGACGTGCTCTCTTATCTTTTACGAAACCTCCAGCAGCACTTATTGCCAATTCGGAAAACACGCTGGATGCAGGGCAGTCCAGCAGCTCTATTGCATACTGGGCAAGTTCTGGCTAGTGGTCTATCATCATGGCCCAGTAACCCAGTGGATCATCAACTACTTTTTTTGAAAAGCATCACTGAGGTGGTCCTCTTCTCTACCGCTCCTCTCTTGACCAACAGAAGCCTTAAAACAACGTTTTACGCCAGAGTTGGGAAAGGCATTACATTAACTCCTCTTTAAGGTGTCTTCAAGAGACTTCATCTTCTGCTCCCTCTGTGGGAATGGGATGAGTTCTGAGACTTTCCCCTTGTAATGGTGGTCAAGGAGGGTTGCCAACCAATAGTGATCATTCTCCTTGATGCCATGTATTCTCGGTTCTTTCACAGGATTTAAAGAAAGAGGGAGCAGACTCCTCTGGGTCACTGAGTATTACACTATCTGGTACTGCCTACTCCCAGCCATGTCCAAGGGTTCTGGGGATGGAAACTGTCATGGACCTTGCCTTGCAGTGCTGGAATGTTTCTACTTGAAATCCTAATTCATGTATATCAGGAGATGGGACATTACTGACAGTTCATTGCAGGAGATACTGGACACATTACAAGTGGTTTAGTTGTCCTGACTAGGTCAATAGACAATGACCCTTCAATGCTTAGCTCAGACTATTGAAATGCTAAGTGGAACCAGCTTGTGAAATACCTTTTATTGTGTTCTGCAGGTTAAGAGCGGGTGGCAGAGACGACACGTCTCTATGAGATAATTACCTCCACTAAATGACTTTTAGAATGTGTGTTTGAAGATGTATGTGTTTACGCTAAAAGACTTTGTATTGTTCTAAAGGTCAGAAGCCTCCTGTCAGGAGTATTGAATTAGCATGGTAATATCTAAAAGAATGTAACCTCTCAGAGGTAGTAATTAAGTTCTGCTAAATAGACCGGGCTATTGTGTACATTGATTACCCCCTGGGGCTTCTGTCTCAATACACATAATAGTCTTTCTATCCAGCTATTGGACCAATCCCTGTTGACTATTTCAAGTCCTCATTTGCATGGTCAAGGAGGACCTGAGTGAGAACTGCATTAACTTTACAATTGACCAATAGGAAAGCGGTTGTTGGGAATGAGATGTTCCAAATTCTGTATAAAAGTGTGCTGTGTACTTGAAAATAAAGAGTCCTGCTTGAACATACATACAGCCTGCCTGGTGTGTGTTCTTAATGGGTCTGAATGGCACATAGCTGTAGTTTGAATCCCGGAACCTTGGATGACTGGACCATCAGACGTTGCAATCTGCAAGCTGACTCACTGGTAGCAGAGGAGTGTCGGGAGAGCAGAACCGGGCGAGCAAAGGATCTCGTCACAGAAACCATCTGTTAAGGGTTGACATATGTCTTGCTCTGCTTCAATGCCTCCAAAGCTGACAGAATCCTACTTCTCCTCCTCCTCCACCTCCTCTGGTATATTTTGTGTAGGAAGAATAGTGTCTGCATAAAGCAGGCCTTTAGAGAAAAGGAAGTCCTCCTCTTCCTCCTGCTGCTCTACCTTGAGTGCCCTGTCTATAATGCCATACAGAGTCTGCTCCAGCAGGAACACAACAGGGATTGTGTCACTGATGCAGCCATTGGCATGGGGGAAAAAGGCTGACCAGCTTGAGCCTGCCATTGTGCATTGTAGTGGTGCAGCATTACCAAAGTCGAGTTCCACCTGGTAAGCATGTCACAAATCAGGCGGTTTATGGGCAGGTGGAATTCCCATGGAATTTTCAGCCAACCGAGCACTGGCTGTGTGTGTATGTCCGCCTGAAATGGCTATAGACACTTCTGATCTGCTTCAGCAGATCTTCCAACCCCGGGGACCTATTTAAAAAACACTGCACCACCAAATTAAGGACATGTGACAGGCATGGCACATGTGTCAACTTTCCCTGTCTAAGCACGGACAGGAGGTTTGTGCACACCAACATTCCTGGCTCCAGCTGAACCATCATTGGGCCTGCCCCTGCAGAGCTGACAGAATCTCTGCTCCAGTGTGGGTCCTGTGCCTGACTTATTGAATAGTCCCTTGATTGCTTAGGGGGTACTTGTAGTTCATGGGACAATTCAGCATGGGCATGAAGGAAGAGGAGGGGTGTAGCTAACAAATCCCACATTATCACCTCAAATATACTGCATTAAACCTGCAGTAACGCCCTGATATATACTGCGGTAAATGTAAAGTAACACACAAATATATACAGCATTAAATGTGCAGTAACGCACTATATATACTGTGTTAAACGTACAGTGACGTACTGATATATACTGCGTTAAATGTGCAGTAACGCACAGATATATACTGTGTTAAAAATGCAGTAATGCACTGATATATACTGTGTTAAACGTACAGTAACGCACAGATATATACTGTGTTAAACATGCAATAATGCACTGATATATACTACGTTAAATGTACAGTAACGCAATGATATTTACTGCATTAAGTGTGCCGTAACGCATGGATATATACTGCATTAAACATGCAGGAATGCACTGATATATACTGCGTTAAATGTGCAGTAACCCACTGATATATACTGCGTTAAACATGCAGTAACACACTGATATATGCCTTGTTAAACATACAATTATACACAGATATATACTGCATTAAACGCTCAGTATTGCACTGATATATACATTAATGCATGAAATAGTAGTTCACTAAATGTGCAGTAATGCACATATATATATTGCGTTAAACGTGCAGTAATGCACTGACATATATTGGAGGAAACTTGCCTTGACAATTTAAATTGACACTAAAGTAAAAATTAATGCTCACACTACATTCACACTGAACTATCACTAGATTCACACTAAACTGATATTCTACACTGACAATAGACGCACAATATCACACTATAGCACACTAACTCGCTAGCAGCACTGCATTTTTATAGTGTGGGCCGGGACTCAGAGCAATGAGCCATGATTGGTTGCAATGTCACCCACCAGCTTCCATTGCCCCTTTTGTAAGAAATTACTCCCTTTAGCTGCAGAAGCGGCGCACTGACACAGGAAAGCTGAAATTTAGAGATCATATGACTGCACCAAAGGAGATAAAAAATATATCTAAACAAATCCATTTTAAAAACAGCGCACAGGAGAAGAATAAGGATGGGAAAAGCAATGTTTAAAGACTCATTTATATTAGCCTTTACTTCCAATTTAAAAGGTAACGCCACTTTTGTGGAAAACAATATAGCAATTTAAAAAAAAAGGAGAGCTACCCCTGTAGGAGCCACTGGATATAATGGGTTCTCTGTTCTTCTTTTCTGGACTTTCACAAGGACCTCAGCCCCCTCTGACATACCAGGTTGGGTGTATAAACATACAATATCACAATAATTCACTGAAAGTAATACTTAGTACCCAATAGCAGTGCTATAGCAAATAAAATAGGCATCAAATCAGATAATTAAAGCAAAATTAATATATTGTCATAAAATTGACCAAAGATGATAATAACACAATTTAGCATACAAAGTGATTAACAGTAGGACTAGCCATAAGATGACATTTGATGTCCAGATAAGCAGTAGCTAGACCGCCTAAATTTCAGCAGTGAGCAGTAGTAAGGTTTAATCTACTGAGTGCTGGGACTATAGTACCAGAGTGCAACTATGGCAGTGATACTAGTCCTAGACCGACTTAGTATGCATTGCACAAAAGAAAGGAGGATAGTAGTGGAGGGGGTAGGGGAACAATGCGGACGTGCAGAATCATTTTTACACGAGGGACATTCCTTGAAAAAGTTTTTCTGCTGGCTACCATCAGGGCCCTTTAAGAGAGTCAGTATTTGTTGGTCCCAGTTAACCTATATGCATTATAGGTATAGTATAGGTATGGTGTAGTGAAGAAAGGGGGGGACACTCAGTCTCTCCCCAAAAACCTACGATCAGCGGTGAGAAGCAGAGAGTGAGTGGACACTCCAGTCTCCCTGCAGCAGTGTCTCAGTTGCTGTGATGTGGGTGGTGTATTGCTACCCCTGGGCGTCCTCACTCCCAGTCTCAGACTCAGAACCTCTCTGGTATGGCCTGCCGTAGGCAGGCGAATATTCAGACGTAAATGCGTTCCCTCTAACTCCCTCAGTGCCAAGAGGAAGATCTGTCCCCGCCAGTTTAATAAAAGTCATCTCTCCACTCCTTCTACTGCACAATGCCTATTAGGATCTGTAGTGTAAGGAGTATATTCATCTCTTTATATAGCTGCTGTTTTAAACTACAACCTCAGGATTCTCAGCGTTCTACACAGAAGACTAGCTTGCTTGGCATTAGCTCTCCCCCTGCTGGCCGGAGGAGACTGGTGCAGCATAACATCAATATCTCAATTGAAGGAGAGAGGAATAAAAGGCAATGTCTCATTCTCATTCTCCATATTGCTGGGGCAGCTGGTTATAACAATAAAGTATATAATCTACAGCTGCTGTGATGTTTTATGAATTCAAAGCAATGTGGCAGCCCGTAGGCAATCTGTACATAGTTGGTATACAGAAAACCACAGAAATGTAATTTCCTGCTTGTGTGAAGAACTCTACACCAAGATACAAGTCAGGTTTTAGACATCCTCTGCAACAAAAATGTAATTTTTGGCAAGATACTCTCTAAGGGTTAATACCTTCTAAAGGGATGCAGACACTGCAACTTTTCTCACCAGAACACTGAAAGTGCGTCAGCTGCTTCTAATAAATTAGTTACCTCCATTCAGAATCATTCCTGCACAAGACATGATCTAACAAAGAACTATTCCTTCAGAGCAGAACCATGTAGTAATCTGAAACAAATTTGTTTAAATCCCCACAATTTGCATTGATCACCCAGAGGGGAATGCCTTTTGTCTCAACAAAAGTGTAATTATAACCTATTTTCCGATTTGCTTCTTAATCTTGGAGACATCATACATTCTCCTATTTGTGTGTAGGTAACTTGATTTACATATTTAATGGTACAAATGTAAATATTTTACTTGAGGACTACCACTGACCTGGCTGTATCTGTATTTTGAACTTGCACTGCAGCTTTAAGAAACACTTTCCCACTGGCAGCTTCAGGGCCTTGTGGAGCCATGTGTGGTACTTCACCACCTTCTGTAAAATATTTGAAATATTCTACACAAATGCCAGTGCTCAATATCTATGAAAGCTGAGTGTAGGATTGCTATGCAAATCACTGCGGGTCATTTACCATAGCACATTTGTTATTGGTGTGAATGACAAAGACCAGATGATATGCAGAGATTTTATAAACCCAGCCCACACAGTTGTTCAAAAATGTTCTGTCACTCTTCTTAGCTTGACATGAAATATTAAACAATCTTTAACAAAGCTTTAATATTGAATGCAGATGTCTTCTATCCATTTTCCAAATGCATCAGCCTATGCATGTTTACATTCATAGATATTTAGCTATCTTGTTATGTATTTTATCTATTCACATACATAATGAGATCATTATCAATAATTGAACTAAACCAACTAATCTTAGGAAACTAACTTTTGTTTTTGTCTTTTTTCAAGTGATATGTTGCATTCAGATGCCGGGACTGCCATCTTATGGCTTCTTTGAAAATAGTTGAACTTTCTGACAGTTATCATTTCATATTGCTTGGTAACTGTCATATTTTAAGGGCAGTTTAAAAACTCAGGTACTCTGGTGCATGGTCATATTTCTTATTTGAAATATTCATCCAAAGGTAATCGAACTTCAGTCTTCATCTAGAAACAGTGATTATTGATAATATTACAGAAGATACAAAAAAAATGACAATAAAGACACTTGTTTAAGCTTAATTACATACATTTTTGTGGTTTGGACATTTTCAACGATTTCGGCATTAAATTGCAGTACATTATGAAACTACTTTTATACATGCTAAGAAAAATAGCTGCAATCTGTTACAAGGATAAATTATTACACTTGGTTTTGTTAAATAATAACAACAAAAACACAATAGGAAGCATTATTCAACAGCGAAACACTTGACATTTTTCTTGGTATAAAATATAAATAAAATACTCATCATGTTTTTAGCTTGTTGTCTCCATCAGCAAGGCATCGAAGATAAATGGAAATTACTTGAATATTTTTGAAAGATAGGTACATTAAGTCTTCCACGAAAAACTCAGTATTGTTCTTCCAAATTTTCTGTCTGTCCTGAAGTTATAATATAATAAAAATAAGCATCTTCATTTTTTTTACTGTTCTTATTTTGTGTATGCATACAAGAGGGTGTAAAATGAGAAATACTTCAGTACTCTAAATTCTTCAGCTAATTTATTTTATGTACAAATACAAAAATAAATACGTTTGTAAAATATAGTAGTGCTTAACATATAAAAACGTAATATTGTTTCGCTATTTCTAGAAGATTGAAATTAATATATTTCAGACATCTTTTATCTGTATTGTTTATATATTAGTATTTCTTGTTTTATATCATACAAAAGATGCTATTGGGTCTGAATTTATAGGCACTCTCACATAGAGCTATTTGCTATTTAACTGCAACAGCAGAAATACAGTTTTTAAGGAGCAAACACCATTTAGATAATGAAAATAATTATATTGCACTTTAAATGATAAAGTACATAAATGCATTTCTAAAATAATGTACTGATATTTTATTATAAATATATATGTTAATTTATAAACATTACTGTTGGTAAACAGAACAAAAGGAAACAGGTAACCTTAAGGAAGCTTGTGTGGCTTTGGTCACGTTAAAGTTCATAAAAAAACTCATATAAAATCCTTATTTTAGTAATAAACTCTTAAAACAGGGTGCTTTCATGCTTATGGGACATGTTGGGCTATCTAATAAGAGCCCACAGTAGTAGCTCTGTACTTGTTGACTGCTCTCACTGTCCCTTCTCTGGGTCGCGTCTGATTATTGATTAAGCTATGTATGTAACCTGAGATCATTTGGTTTAGGTAAGTTCAGAGCACAGCATTAAAATACAACCAAAACTGAGAAAACTCACTCTCGCCATCTGCTGGCTTCTAAAGAGAAACTATGAAGTATTTTAGTATATTCAATATTTAAAATATATTTGGCTAAAATAATGTTGTAGTAAAGGAACATTCACACCATGTTGCATAAAGAAGACACTTGTCATTTAATTTATAATTTTTCAATTATGTTGGTACTATGTTTGTCTACCTTTAATTTAAAGTTAAAATACTAACAGAAAGTTAACTTGTGAGCTAATAAATGTTTTTCGAATATAGGCCTGTTTGGTTATTCGTTTTTTTTCCCACAAAAATTACCGTTGATTCCCTGGACCAATAAAATAGTACTCCTTTTGGGCTTTGGAGTTACCTACTGCACTTTACCTTCCATCCTTTTAAGTGTCCTAGAGTTTTTAGAAGGCACAAGTACTGTGGAAATCCAAATGCAGCCAGTAGGAATAATCTCTATTATATTGAACACAGTGGGGTTGATTTACTAAAACTGAAGCGTGCAAAATCTGGTGCAGCTGTGCATGGTAGCCAATCAGCTTCTAATTTCAGCTTGCTTGATCAAGCTTTGACAAAAAAAATGGAAGCTGATTGGTTCCTATGCAGGGCTGCTCCAGATTATGCAGCTTTCCTATATCAACTCTAGTGTGGATGATTTCGTAACACAGTAGAGCCTATTCACTTTGCAAGGGAATTGTCGCTAAACTTAGTGAATTGAGTAAAAATTCACTTTGCAAAGTATACCCAATTATGTGCAGGGAAAATGAAAACACAGAATATCTGCTTGCACATGAATAGATGATGGAAGTTAGCAAGGCTTCACCGCATTCACTAAGTGAAAATCCCCTTGCATCCTCTACTCTTTTAGTAAATCAGCCGATGTGTGCTGTATATACTGTGATTTTTACTGCCCCTAAAAGTAAAGAACTTTACTGCAAATAGCACACTTCAAAAAGTGTTTTCTCATTGTTATTTCATCGTAATGCATTGGATTACTATTCTAAATATACTGCTTAAATACATTTACTAACTGGTAAATATTTATTGGCATCGCTAAGCAAATGATTTCCTTAAGCAGTAATGGATTATTATACAGGCCCAAAGAGACTTACTTCTATTATTATTTTTTTAACTAAATGGTTATAAAAACAGAAATGTAAAATAAGTTTTAATCACTTAAATCTGTTCTGGATGAATATGGAGGCTGTGATTGCTAACATCTCCTTCTGTAAATGCTATTTGTCTGTTATGCTGATTCTGTGGCTTTATTATTTTGTGAGGCACAGATCAGAATAAAGTATTCAGACCAGGAGATCTGACGTCTAAGTTTCTAACGTGCAGGACCTCATAAAACATGAAATCCAGACAGCCAGTCATCTAGTATTCTTAGGCCTCGTACACACGGCCGAGTTTCTCGGCAAAAACCAGCAAGAAGCTTGCTGTTTTTTTTTTTTTTTGCCGAGGAAACCGGTCGTGTGTACACTTTTCGACGAGGAAACCGACGAGGATCTCGGCGGGCCAAAAAGAGAACATGTTCTCTATTTCCTTGACGGCAATGGGAAAATTTGGCTCGCCGAGATCCTCGGCGGCTTCACAAGGAACTTGACGAGCAAAATGATGTGTTTTGCCCGTCGAGTTTCTCGGCCGTGTGTACGAGGCCTTAGAAAGAGATCAGTTATGGCAGCCACCAATATCCTCCGGAAATATATGAGAAAATTCTATAAAATTTATCATTCTTCCACAAAATACATGCATTTGTTCACACACATGCTACACCAACTATACACTTAATTTATATATAGGGCTGGTTTGCCGTAGATTGTATGCTCTAGCATCTGAATGTAAACCAGTTAAGCTTTGGTGTGCGATTATTTTCTCTATATCTTTGGGTCTCCAAGCAGTGTTAGAAATTTTATTGAACTATCTTTTTACTAATATATCAACCAAAGAACAGAATAATACATTATTTCTTTCTACATATGATTAATGACAATAGCAATCAGGTACCTTCCAATTACATTATTGTTAAGGACATTTTGAACATAACATCATAAAATCATAATGATGTTGTGTACAAGTAAACTAAAGCAATAGAACTACCTGTTACCTCATATGAGATCCAGCCTAGGACAGGTCTTAAGGAAAATTGTGTACCAAAAGGAAAGGAAAGCAAGACATGTTGGATAATCTTCCTATCAGGGCTCCTATTTACAGAGAAGGTAACTAAAGTATACCAGCTTCATGTTATACCTAAAGGTCATAACATAAAGTACATACATCAAAGTTCTTACTTGCAACTATACCATGAGGATCTTACGGATTTAGGATTATTCTGTCATATCTGCTGTTAAAAATGTTAGATATGCAGGAATAAACCTTAAAGTGAAATTAGTTATTATTAAAGGAGCTTTTAAAAAAAAAAAATGTATTCCCTGTACACACGATCGATCCATCCGATGAAAACGGTCTGATGGACCGTTTTCATCAGTTAACCGATGAAGCTGACTGATGGTCAGTCGTGCCTACACACAATCAGTTAAAAAACCGATCGTGTCAGAACGCTGTGACGTAAAACACGACGTGCTGAAAAAAAATAAGTTCAATGCTTCCAAGCATGCGTAGACTTGATTCTAAGCATGCATGAATTTTTAACCGATGCCTACAAAGGATCGTTTTTTTTCTATCGGTTAGGTATCCATCGGCTAAATTTAAAACAATTTTTTTAACAGATGGATAAATAACCGATGGGGCCTACACACGATCGATTTGGTCTGATGAAAACGGTCCATCAGACCGTTCTCATCGGTTTGACCGATCGTGTGTACGCGGCATTAGTCTATAGAAATAATCAGTAAATTGTGTGCAAATCAGTGTTTGTGTATCCAAGTTCAAGCATCAGCAATATAAATTAATTTACTCAAAGTTTTGAGAGTGTTCACAAAATAAAGTGTGTGAATATTTCAGTTATCCAGTCCAGGCAGATGAAACAAGGGGTTTTAACAAAATTGGATAATTGAAGTGAATCTTCACAAATTTATTGTGTGAGCAGTCTGAAAAACCTTTAGGGAATCAACCACAAAGTACTATGGGCCAGATCCACAGACAGAGTACGCCGGCGTATCTACTGATACGCCGGCGCACTTTCAAATTACCCGCGTCGTATCTTTGGTTTGAATCCTCAAACCAAGATAGGACGGCATCTGGGTTAGATCCGACAGGTATACGTCCTCGTACTCCTTTCGGATCTAAGATGCAATACTTCGGCATCCGCTGGGTGGCGTTCACGTCGTTTTCCGCGTCGGGTATGCAAATTAGCTATTTCTGACAATCCACGAACATACGCACGGCCGTCGCATTCTCTTACGTCGTCTCTAGTCGGCTTTTTCCGGCGTATAGTTAAAGCTGCTTTTTTGCGGTGTATAGTTAGATTTACCATGTTAAGTATGGCCGTCGTTCCCGTGTCGAAATTGAATTTTTTCTTTTTTTTGCGTAAGTCGTCCGTGAATTGGAATGTATGTAAGTCCTGTCTAAGCTAATAAAATTACATCATTTAGCGCAATGCACGCCGGGAAATTTCGGGACGGCGCATGCGCAGTTCATTCGGCGCGGGGACGCGCTTCATTTAAATGAAACATGCCCCCTAATCGCAGATTTGAATTCCGCCGCCAGAGATACACTACGCCGCCGTAACTTACGGCGCAAATTCTTTGAGGATTCAAAGCAGCCAAAAGTAAGTTACAGCGGCGTAGTGTATCTCACATACGCTGCGCCGATCTATTTCTATGTGGATCTGGCCCTATATTAGTACTATATTCCATACTATATTCCATACACTGGTGTTTGTAACAGAGATTTTAATGGTAAATATTCATACACACTTTGACCCTTTCATGTGACAAGCATATTATATGTTTTTTTTTTTATGCCTCTATGTGGTCCCTTGCACATTTAATTGCTTAAAAAGCTGTTCACTTTATTTACTTATACCTTTGTCCTCTTTTTTTAAGCTTGTTTTCTATAGGCATTCAGAGTTGCGCCTTATGAAACCAGGGGACACAACAGCAACATTGCATAGATGTTCAACATGCAAGGCAACCTAGAATCACAATTGCACTTGTGAATGGACATTGCACGCATTCTCTTACATATGCTAGCACGTGATTCAATTGCATGCTTGTGGTCTACCCCCTTTTGTTTTATTGTATTTATTATAAATAAATCAGCCTCTGTAGGTATACTTTTTTTTTACCAAATGTATAGTTGTTGTAACTAGTCAATCACAAAGATACAGTATATATCTACAGTATATCTACAGTATATATATATATATATATATATATATATATATATATATATATATATATCTATCTATCTATCTATCTATCTATCTATCTATCTATCTATCTATCTATCTATATATATATATATATATATATATATATATATATATATATATATATATATACATATTCATGTATATATATATATCAGTAATAAAAACTATTTGGTTTATTGTGCTTTTTGAGAGCTTGGTCATAACTGATCAGCAATCATCAACTTCTCAACAAACATACTGATTTTAGAGGCTTTCATCTAGTAAACATTTATGCACCTCATCCTCTTCTTCAACCTACATTATTTATTTACAGAGTCACGATGACAGCCTCTTCTAGATTAACAGTGTCATGGATTACAAAGTACCCTTTCATTCCCTATCTGGGAACCAGTGTCGCCTACAATATTACATAGTTTAGAATCTCTGTTTGCATTGAAGTACACAGTAGAGGCTTGTATATGGCGTGTAACTCTGCATAAGTTATGACAAGTGCCCCCCGCCTGCTAGTGACAAATGTGTCATGTTTATCATGTGATAAGGATGTTACAAATTGTGTCCTTGGTAAATGATAAAGTTATCTGGCTTTTGTAAAAAGGCAAAAAAAAAAAATGAGAAGGAAAACTTCTGCTGTAACATTTATGTAAACAGTAAAATTCATAGGAATGTGAGAGGAAACTTAAATAGCTCGATTGTTATAATGTGGTTAATTGGCAATAAATTCCCCTTTAGTGCAAGTTACATCTTGGGTTTCCTGTAGCAGCAAGAAAAAAATGTCATTTGGAAGTTAAGAGGGTGACTTGCTAAAAGTTCGACAGACCAGTTCATTTTAAACATGTATGAAGGGAAACACTTACCACTGAACACCTATGAAAGGAGAAATTGAAAGACTAGAAATGTCTACTTAACCTGAGGTTTGAAAGTGAGTGTAGACTTGCTGAAAGATTGCCAATACGTCTGTACAATAAAATGTCACTGATCACTTTTAATAACATATATGTATAATCACAAAAAAAGAAAAGTACATCGCCAACCCTTTAGGCGAACAGTTTGGACACTGTTACAAGTAAAGATGAAATCAATGTATCTTCTATTCTTGCTATATGAAAGTAAATCGTTTAGGAAATAGAGACTTTAAGAGGAAAAAGTCATAAATCTCTTCCTCATTAGAGATAAAACTTTTCAGCATATTATTATTCCTGACTTTTTTTTTTAACAATTTTTAATAAGTTTTAAAGTATTACAAGGTACAAAATACACAGATTTAAGCGAAAACTTTTTTTTGTTTACAAACTATGTGTTGAAAACGTTTCGTACAGTACAAAGCAGTGACCAAAAAGTGACTTTGACACAGTAGCATATCAGTCTTCATAACACAGTCTGTGCTACACTAGCATAATATGAAAAAAGTACCAAACATTAAGATAAGGAAAATAAAACAAGATTACAAAAGCAAAAGCGTTATACTTAAATGCTTAAAGGGTAGCTCCACTTTTGTGGGGAAAAAATAGCAAATAAGGAAAAAATGATATAGCGCATATGATTGCAACACTAATAATTTTGTAATTAAGTGTTAATAAATATGTTATTTTCAATCTGCAGCCAATGTAATTTTCTGAGAATACATTTCAATATGGCTACATGGAGTTGTTCTGTACACGGAGTGTGTACTGACCACTCCCCAGAAACATAATTTCCTGCTTGTGTGATTGGCTCACCAATTTTCCCAGAAGTTTGTCTAATATACAAGTCAGATTTCAGGCATCCTTTGAAACAAAGATTTCATTTTTTGAGAGATACTTTCAATAGGAACCCGTTTAAAGGGATGCAGGCCCAGCAGATTTCCGATTTCCTCGTTAGGTTATAGACCTTTTTTTGAGAGATGATTCTCTGTATAAAGGGTATCCTATAATTATAGATATGTTATTGACTTGATTTCAGAGCATTTTACTCCTGATGAGTGGCGTGAGCCATGAAACGTGCATCAAGTACACTTTGAACTGATGCCCAGACAAGTTTGTCTCTCTAAGAGCAATTGCCTAATTCATTATTATTAAAGGGGTTGATAAGGTTTGCAGCGTCTCCCCGCAGGGATGTAGTCCTAAGGGAGGGGGCGAGCGCGCTGACTAACACCCAGCCAGACCGGCTTGGATGATGGGGGCAAGCTTACTGAGGAGGAACAGGAAGTGAGAAATTTAGACAAAGAAAAAAAACATTTAGAAGGGAAATCAAAGGAAAAGGTAAGTGAACCAACAATGCACTAGCTTAAAGGAACCTATTTAGAAAATAAAAAACAAACCTTTACAACCCCTTTAATGGCTGAATGATCTATGAAATTTTACTGCTAATCATGTTGTGTTTTACCTTGTGTAATAATTGTATGTGTATACAAGTGAACTGTTATTTACAGTATATTATGTTCTTTACCAAAGATTATTGATACTTTTTAACTTGATTTGGAATCAATAAACAATTTTTTTTATATATATATTTTTTTTAAAGTGTATTTTGTGCGTGTACTCGAGAGAGGAGTCGGACTGCAGGAGTTGGGAGTAGGCAGGCCTCCCCAAGAGGCAATCTGCCACCTTTCTCCATGCCCCGGGTGGCAATGGTGGGTGTGTGAGGGGGTCCTCCCACACAGCCCGCCCTACCTGCTCCGCTTTGAAGCCCAACGGGGCAGAGGGACTCCCTATAAGGGAGTGAGAGGATCTAGCCCGCTCAACCAGCCCCGTTAGTCCTTCGCCTCTCGTTTTAGAGACCGCATGGTCAAAGTGCGTGCATGTTAACCCAATTTCGAGTGCGTGTAAGTGTGGTGGTTTTTGTGGGAGGGGGTGGACGTACTAAGCGCAGGCTTACCTCGCATTGCACACCCAACGGGAGCCGGGCTGAGACCACCAAACTCAATTCACATGTAGCTGAGACCGGGATCCGAACCCCTAGCTGCAGAGGTGAATGGCTTGTCAGCGCAGTGCCAATCGCGTTGAGCCACCGCAGCTGCTTAAATAAACAATTTAATGATCAATATAAACCAGGTATTAATTCAGTGACATGCCTCATACAAAGTCCCATTCTTTCCTTTTTTCTATACATTAACCAGAGATGGAGGTTTGCCACTGCTATTATTAGGTTGTGGCAGGTCACATTTTTACATTGTTCCAATGGCATTTGTCTGAGCAATGCTCAAACAAGTAGACAGATGTTTACATAGTTACACAGTAGGTGAGGTTGAAAAAAGACTATCAAGTCCAACCTATGTGTGTGATTATATGTCAGTATTACATTGTATATCCCTGTATGTTGTGGTCATTCAAGTGCTTATCTAATAGTTTTTTGAAACTATCGATGCTCCCCACTTAAACCACTGCTTGTGGAAGGGAATTCCACATTCTTGCGCTTTTATGCCGCGTACACACGATCATTTTTCAGCATGAAAAAAAAACGTTGTTTTTGAGCATGTCCAAAAAACGAAGTTTTCCCAACTTCATCATTAAAACGACGTTGCCCACACACCATCGTTTTTAATGATCTAGCAAAGCGCGGTGACGTACAACAAGTACGATGGCACCATAAAGGGGAAGTTCCATTCGCCTTTGGCCTGCTTTAGCTGATTCCGTGTTAGTAAAAGACGATTCACGCTTTTCTGTCTGTCAAAGCGCGATGAATGTGCTTACTCCATTATGAACGGTAGTTTTACCAGAACGAGCGCTCCCATTTCATAACTTGCTTCTGAGCATGCGCGGGTTTTTTACGTCGTTTTAGCCCACACACGATCATTTTTTACAACCCGAAAAACGACATTGTTTAAAACGACGTTTAAAAATGCAGCATGTTCGATTATTTTTTGGTCGTTTTTCAGAACCTGAAAAATGATGGGTAGCCCACACACGATCATTTTAAATGACGTTTTTGAAAAACTACGTTTTTTTCATGCCGAAAAATGATCGCGTGTACGCGGCATTACAGTAAAGAACCCTCTACGCAGTTTAAGGTTAAGTCTCTTTTCTTCAAATTTAAATTAGTGTCCACGTGTCTTTTTAAACTCCCTTCCGCGGAAAAATGTTATCCCTATTGTGGGGTCACCAGTACAGTATTTGTAAATTTAAATCAACCCTCTGAAGCGGCTCTTCTCCAGAGAGAATACGTTCAGTGCTCGTAATCTTTCTTCATAACTAATATCCTCTAGTCCCTTTATTAGCTTTGTTGCCCTTCTCTGTACTCGCTCCATTTCCAGTACATTATTCCTGAGGACTGGTGCCCAAAACTGGACAGGTGAGGCCACACCAGAGTCTTGTAGAGTGGGAGAATTATCGCTTTATCTTGAGTTAATCCCCTTTTAAATGCAATATTCTGTTCGCTTTGTTAGCAGCAGCTTGGTATTGCATGCCATTGCTGAGCCTATCATCTACTAGGACCCCTAGGTCCTTTTCCATTCTTGATTACCCCAGAGGTTCTCCCCCAGTGAGTAGATTGCATTCATATTTGTGCCACACAAATGCATTATTTTTCATTTTTCCACATTAAAACTAATTTGCCATGTAGTTGCCCACCCCATTTATTTTTTTAGATCTTCTTGCAAGGTTTCCACATCCTGAAGAGAAGTTATTGCTCTACTTAGCTTAGTATGTCTGCAATTACAGAGATTTAACTGTTTACCCCATCCTTCAGGTCGTTTATGAATAAATAGGATTGGTCCCAGCACAGAACCCTGGCGGACCCCACTTTCTGCCCGTGACCATTACGAGTACTGCCCATTTATCACCACCCTCTGAACTCGCCCAGTTTTCAATCCACGTACGCACCCTAGTGCCGGTGATCTGTTAAAAAGTGCCTGGCTATTGATTAATGGCCAAGTCAACATGCCAACAAGCCTTACTTTGTACAGTAAATGTTTATGGGGAACTGTGTCAAATGCTTTTGCAAAATCCAGATACACCACATCTACGGGCCTTCCTTTATCTAGACGACAGCTCACCACCTCATAGAAGGTTAATAAATTGGTTTGGCAAGAATGATTATTCATGAATCCATGCTGCTTACTGCTAATGATACCCTTTTCATTACTAAAATCTTGTATATAGTCCCTTATCATCCCCTCCAAGAGCTTGCATACTATTGATGTTAGGCTAAATGGTCTATAGTTCCCAGGGATGTATTTTGGCCCCTTTTTAAATATTGGTGCTACCATTCCAGTCAGTAGACTGTCAGTAAAATTTAGGAACAATGGTCTGGCAATTACTTGACTGAGTTCCCTAAGGACCCTCGGTACAAGCCATCTGGTCCCAGTGACTTATTAATGGTAAGTTTTCCAAGTCTATTTCTAATTCTGTCCTCTGTTAGCCATGAGGGTGCTTCCTCAGATGTGTCATGAGGATAAACACTGCAGTTTTGGTTACTGAAGCCCCCGATTCCCTTGTGAAAAATGAGGAGAAGAATAAATTCAATACCTTCGCCATCTCTCCATCCTTACTAACCAGATTCCCCTCATCATTCTTTATGGGGCCCATATGTTCTGTCCTCCCTCTTTTACTGTTTATATACTTAAAACATTTCTTGGGATTTTTTTTTGCTTTCCTCAGCTATGTGTATTTTGTGTTCTAGCTTAGCCGCCCTAATTACACCCTTACACTTCTTGTTGCAATCTTTGTAAAGTCTGAATGCTGATGATTATCCTTCAGCCTTGTATTTCTTCAAGGCTTTCTCCTTTGCTTTTATATGCATTTTTACATTGGAGTTAAGCCATCCAGGACTTTTTTTTTCGCTCTTTTAAATTTATTTCCCAGTAGAATGCATTGGCTAATGCCCATATTTAATGTGCTCCTAAAGCAAACCCATCTCTCCTCTGTGTTCTTTGGACCAGATTCACGTAGGGGAGCGGCGGCGTAACGTATCGTAGATACGTTACACCGCCGCAAGTTTTCATCGCAAGTGCCTGATTCACAAAGCACTTGCGATGAAAACTACGCTGGCAGCCTCCGGCGCAAGGCGGGCCAATTCAGAAGGGCATGTGCCATTTAAATTAGGATCGCCGTAACTCCTAATTTGCATACCCGACGCTGGTTTACGACGCGAACTCCCCCCAGCGGCGGCCGCGGTACTGCATCCTAAGATCCGACAGTGTAAAACAATTACACCTGTCGGATCTTATGGATATCTATGCGTAACTGATTCTATGAATCAGTCGCATAGATAGAAACAGAGATACGACGGTGTATCAGGAGATACGCCGTCGTATCCCTTTTGTGAATCTGGCCCTTTGTTCCTAAGATTTTATCCCAATTTATATCTTATAGCAAGGTTCATAGTTTAAGGAAGTTGGCTCAGTGTCTTTGTATTCCCCCTTATGTTTCCTCCTATAGTTTACTCCTATAAAACAACAGATTATTATATGTAAGTCTGAAAAATCACCAAAACTTTACCTATACTACCAGCTTTGCACCCAGGTGCCTGCAAAGTTAGGGGCGCCGATGTGTTTACACACATTAAAGTGCCTCAAAGAAGCTACTTTCAGGAAATTTTTGGATGTCCTGCCAGCGCACCTCTCCAGTGTGAAAGCACCTAGGCTCTCACTCTGGGATTGCAGATGAGGCTTTTTTCAGGCGCTATTTTTAATACTAAAGCGCCTGAAAAAAATCCATCTCCTGTACTATGCTTGCAGTCTCTGACCATATCCTATATCATGTCTGCAGTCTCGGACCATCTCCTGTATATTGTTTTCAGTTTCTGACTGTCTCCTGTACTATGTCTGCAGTCTCTGATCATTTCCTGCACCATGTCTGCAGTCTCTGATCATCTCCTGTACTATGTCTGCAGTCTCTGATCATCTTTTGTACCATGTCTGCAGTCTCTGACCGTCTCATGTGTCATGTCTGCAGTCTCTGACCATTTCCTGTATTATGTCTGCAGTCTTTGATCATGTCTGTAGTATGTCTGGGGGTCTTTCTAACAGACTCTCTAACAGAAGCCCTCTCTGTGTCCATCAGAGAGGCTCCCCTCCAGGTCCCAATGAAGTACTCTGCTTCTCTTCCTGTATTTTGTTTATTGTTAAGAGATCATGTAAGGATCCCAGGTTAATGAAGACTTTGTGGGGGGAGCATCTCTGTGGTTGAGTCGTTGCCATAGAAACATTTGTAAAGGGGAAGAGTTAGTAAAATGACCATGCCCATGTGGGGGTGCCAGAAATATTTCTTCACCCAGGCGCCTGTGACCCTAGGATCGGCCCTGAGCTTTGTGCAATACCTTTGACACCGCTTTATCTTATATTTTACACTTTCAATTATATTAATGTATCAGATGTCCTGTATATTATGTTTGAAGAGGGTAGTGTTTGCCATTAGAATGAAAAGAAGTTGTATTCTAGTCATATTCACAGCTTAAAGAGAAGCTCCAGTCTCCTGTGTAAAAATTAAATGTCAGCAGTAACAAAAACTGGAGCTGCTTACTTTTATTAAACAACCACTCACCTGTGCCACAATCCAGTATTGTGCTCACCCCAGCCATACTGTATATGCCTCTCGTCTTCTGTTTTCAGTGCCAGGTAGCTTAACTTTGGGCACCTGGCTGTGACTGACAGCTTGTGGCTTCACAGCCAGGTGCCCAGTGTGCATATGCAAGCCACACTGCTCATTGTGAAGGTTCCCAACGTCTTCTAAGACTTGTGACATGTCCCAGAAGACTAAGGGGAGGGAGAGAGGAGGAGAACCAATAGTGACACCCAACCTTTATCCAAGGGAAGACGGGGGGTGATCTCCCCCAGGGCTGAGGTGAGGATTCCCATCCAGAAAGGGGACAGCAGCCAGGTAAAGAGCAGGTGACCATATCGTAAACGTGTGAATCTTGTGTGCGCTTGACAACCCACACTGCTCTGTAAGGATATGCAGATGAAACCATGTGAAGTGAATGAACTATTAATGGGATGAACCTATACCAGTGACTAAATGGAGGTGATATGTGGTGTGTGATTACTGAAGTGAACTGAAGTGTGCTAGCTAAAGTGACTACTACCAAGGGAGATGTGTGTGCATATACCCACTAAAAACGAATCCAAATCCAAACCCACCATATGATAACTATGTGCACACCATAATGGCGGTAAAATATAATAAGTGATACTAAGATATATGTGTATGACTGTGTGTCCCAAGCGTGTCATGATCCTACGGGGTAAAATGACCGCGCCAGCCAAGCAGACACTGGCTAGAAAAAGCGCCCAGAGGCGATTCAGTTCGCATGAGTAGCGCTATTCATTCATTCATTCATCTGGATCTAAAAACTGTTTGGTTTATGTTATAGGTGAGCCTTTGTTACCTTGTGTGTGTGATTCTGTGGATGTGAGCATACCTGGGATACCTCTCGTGTGAATGGCCCGTGTGGAATGGACAGCTGGCCAGCGCGAGACGCTCTTATCCCCGGTGAGGGGCAGGTCCCCACCAATGTCATGGAAACCTTGCCAATGAGGCGGGAAATGGCGACAAGCTTTGGATCCATCCACGGCATATGAATCCGCTGCAGAACCAAGCAAGTCCCAGCTCCAACTAGATGGAAAAGGGGGAGGAGGATCCACCCCATGCTCAGGCGTAAAGACGCATTGAGCTGGGCATCAAATCATGATGCCGATGCATAGGAGGCAAGGTCCCGCCCCCAAGCCTGTTTGAAGAGAAAGGGAAAAGACTGCCATGCATCACAGCCCCAGGATCAAAAACTGTCCTGTCACCCCTCTTTCCCTGAAAAGGGGGCTCACTCAGGGCTGAAGGAAGTATACTATATTGTATCCTATATACTGTGTCTAATACCACTATATTCCAGCAATAAAGTCAGAGTGTATGACTATAGATATATGGTGATTAAAATTTTAAAGATAGTTGGCTCAATAAAGAAAGATGTATCAGTGTGGATGAGTTAAAATTGTTTGGTCATTGTGTGGCAGGTCATTAGGAAAGTGGGTGTCTTCTACCCTGTTTGGCAATCTAATAATGTGACCTGACACAACCTAATCATAGCAGTGGCAAACCTCCATCCCTGGTATATGTTTAGAAAAAAAGGAAAGAATGGGACAGGGTACTCTAAGGCCCCGTACACACGGTCGGACAAAACCGATGAGAATGGTCCGACGGACCGTTTTCATCGGTTCACCGCTGAAGTGGCCTGATGGTCTGATGTGTGTACACACCATCAGTTCAAAATCCGATCGGGTCAGAAAGCGGTGACGTAAAACACACGACGTGCTGAAAGAAAACGAAGTTCAATGCTTCCAAGCATGCGTCGACTTGATTCTGAGCATGCGCGGGTTTTGAACCGATGCTTTTCTGTACTAACCATCGGTTTGGTCCGATGGGGCAGCGGTCCATCGGTTCGGTTTTGAAGCATGTTTTAAAATTTTGTACCGAAGGAAAACAGACCGATAGCCTATACACACGGTCGGTTTGGACCGATGAAATTGAACTTCGGTTCATTCTCATCGGACCAAACCGACCCTGTGTACGGGGGCCTAATTGATTAGCGGCTCTGTGTTTCTGCATGATGTACTTAGGTTGCTGTACCATATACTCGATTGTGATCTGTTATGTACAGGCTAAGGGTATACGGTTATGTATAAGGGTACATCTAAGTTTCTCATATCCCTATATTGGAACTGGAGTGCAACACTATTGGTTTAGGTTTTCAACTGATTATATTTGGATTATATTGCCTATATGCACTTATTCCTGAGAACAGTGGGCCTGATTTACCAAGCCTTTACTCCATAACTCATGGAGTAAAAGCAGGAGTAGCAGCCGTTTGGCCATTTACTAAAGAAATACGCTGCTAGTGCAGTGTATTTCCCTAGTTACTAATGTGCTCCGTGCGCCCAGGAGAGGGTGCATTGTGCACCAGTACAGACCTGGCGCACGGCACATTAAACTGTAAATTGCGGGGGTTTGGGCGGGAGTTTATTAGGGGGGGAGGTGGGGGGATGCAGGGGAAGTGAAGTGACATGTGTTTTAAAGTGTTTGGCGGGCCGAATTGAAAGGGAAAGTGTTTTTTGAAAACAGATCCCCGTACGCTTGAACCTCGGGAGGTTCATTTGCATACTGGGCATGCGCAGAGAGAAAAGTCAGGGATTCCCGTGCGCCTTGTCAGTACGCCGTGAAAATCTTGGTAAATACCAAGCGGCGTACCCGTGAATGCGCTGCGTGACGCGGCGCACGGGAATCTCCGAGCTGTTTTCAGCCCTGAAGGGGAACTCGGCGCCAAATTTCAAACTTGAAATCGGCGCGGGTCCCCCTTCAGGGCTACATTAGGCTCTTAGGCTTGGTCCGGAACGTGAGGGGTTAAACCTGCGCCGATTCGGCGCGGGGGTCCCCCCCAGATCCAAACCAAGCCCTCATCCCAAGCATGCAGTCTGGCCCGGACAGGAATGGGGGAGGGGACGAGCGAGCGGCCCCCCCCCTCTTGAGCCGTACCAGACCGCATGCCCTCAACATGGGGGAGTGTGTGCTGTGGGGGAGGGGGGCACTGCCCCCCCACCCCACAGCACTCTTGCCCCCATGTCGATAGGGACAAGAGCCTCTTCCCGACAACCCTTGCCATTGGTTGTCGGGGTATGCGGGCGGGGCTAATCGGAATCTGCGAGCTCCCTTTAATAAGGGGGCCCCCAGATGCCGGCCCCCCACCCTATGTGAATGAGTATGGGGTACATCGTACCTCTACCCATTCACATGGGGGAAATGTAAAGTAAAAAAAACACACCACACAGAATAAAATATTTTATTAATCTGCTCCGGAGCCCCCCCTTTCTTCTTTAGCTCTCTTAGAAGGGGGGGTTTCTTCTCTCCCGATCTTCCGCCGGGACCCTGGGCTTCGGTGATTTCTGCCGGGGGAGGGCGCCATCCCTCGGTCCTCTCCGGAGCCTTCCGCCGGATGCCCCCACCCCATTTAAGCTCTTTTTCATTAGGGAGGGGCATCCGGACTTCGGGGTCTTCTGCCGGGGGATGGCGCCTATCCCCCGGTCTTTCCGGTGCCTTCCGCCAGGGTTCCGGTCTTCCTGGTCTTCTGCCGGGGGTGCGCCAACTCCCCGGTCTTTTCTCTGCTCCCTCTTCTGCCTGGCTCCCCCGCGGAGCCAGGGCTTTCTTCCGTCTTCTCTCTTCCTTCTTCTGCCTGTCTCCTCCGGGAGCCCAGGGCTTGTCTCCGCTGTCTTCTTGCTTCTCTTCCATTGGATGTTGACACGACGAGGTCCGGCGCTGGAATGCCGTCTGAGCAGTGGGCATGGACTTATATAGGGTAATGCCACCATGTGACCTCAACCCATGTGACATCACATTCCCATCATGCCCAGGGAATGTGATGTCACATGGGTTGAGGTCACATGGTGGCATTACCCTATATAAGTCCATGCCCGCCGCTGACACGGCATGTCAGCGCGGAACCTCGTCGTGTCAACATCGAATGGAAGAGAAGGAAGAAGACAGCGGAGACAAGCCCTGGGCTCCCGGAGGAGACAGGCAGAAGAAGGAAGAGAGAAGAAAGAAGACGGAAGAAAGCCCTGGCTCCGCGGGGGAGCCAGGCAGAAGAGGGAGCAGAGAAGACAGAAGAGAAAAGACCGGGGAGTTGGCGCACCCCCGGCAGAAGACCAGGAAGACCGGAACCCTGGCGGAAGGCACCGGAAAGACCGGGGGATAGGCGCCATCCCCCGGCAGAAGACCCCGAAGTCCGGATGCCCCTCCCTAATGAAAAAGAGCTTAAATGGGGTGGGGGCATCCGGCGGAAGGCTCCGGAGAGGACCGAGGGATGGCGCCCTCCCCCGGCAGAAATCACCGAAGCCCAGGGTCCCGGCGGAAGATCGGGAGAGAAGAAACCCCCCCTTCTAAGAGAGCTAAAGAAGAAAGGGGGGGCTCCGGAGCAGATTAATAAAATATTTTATTCTGTGTGGTGTGTTTTTTTTACTTTACATTTCCCCCATGTGAATGGGTAGAGGTACGATGTACCCCATACTCATTCACATAGGGTGGGGGGCCGGAATCTGGGGACCCCTTTATTAAAGGGGTCTCTCAGATTCTGATAAGCTCTCCGCCCGCATACCCCGACAACCAACGGCCAGGGTTGTCGGGAAGAGGCTCTTGTCCCTATCGACATGGGGGCAAGAGTGCTTTGGGGTGGGGGGGCAGTGCCCCCCTCCCCCACAGCACACACTCCCCCATGTTGAGGGCATGTGGTCTGGTATGTCTCAGGAGGGAGGGGGGCGCTCGCTCGTCCCCACCCCCATTCCTGTCTGACCAGACTGCGTGCCTGGGATAAGTGCTTGGTTTGGATCTTGGGGGTGACCCCCACGCTATTTTTTTTTGCGCGGGTTTAACCCCTTATGTTCCAGACCAAGCCTAAGAGCCTGGTATGCACCTGGAGGGAACCCACCTTATTTTTTTTTTCGGGGGTCTGGAGTTCCCCTTCATGAACAGCGATCTGTCATTTACACATGTCAGTCCCCCCCCCCCTACAGTTAGAACACACCCAGGGAACATATTTAACCCCTCCCTCGCACCTAGTGTTAACCCCTTCCCTGCCAGTGGCATTTTTTGAGTAAGCAATGCATTTTTTACAGCACTGATCGCTAGAAAAATGCCAATGGTTCCAAAAAAGTGTTCGATGTGTCCGCCATAATGTCGCAGTACCGATAAAAATCGCTGATCGCCCCAATAACTAGTTAAAACAACAACAAAAAAAAAAATTGTAGACGCTATAACTTTTGCAAAAACCAAACACTAAACGCTATTTGCGATTTTTTGGAACCAAAAAGATGTAGAATACGTATCGGCCTAAACTGAGGGTTTTTTTAGTTTTTTCAATATATATTTTTGGGGATATTTATTATAGCAAAAAGTAAAACTAATTTTTACATATGTGGGCGGGACTTATGCAAGTCCCGCCCACATATATAAACATCGTTCAAACCACACATGTGAGGTATTGACGCGTGCGTTAGAGCGAGAGCAATACTTTTACCACTAGACCTTCTTTGTAACTATAAACTGGTAACCTGGAAAAAAAAGAAAAAGGTTGCCTATGGGGATATTCACGGAATTCATTTTGGCCCCATTGCAGGAGTGTTTCCAATAGTAAAGCGTGACATGTAAGGTATCTATTTACTCAGTGTAACATCATCTTTCACATTATCCCCAAAAATTGGGCTCACTTTTGTGTTTTGTTAATTTTTAACCACTTGAGCCCGGACCATATTTCTGGTCAATGACCGGGCAAGTTTTTGTGATTCGGCACGGCGTCGCTTTAACTGACAATTGCGCAGTCGTGCGACGTGGCTCCCAAACAAAATTGGCAACCTTTTTTTTCACACAAATAGATTATTAAATGTGCGTGTTTACTTCTGTCTTTAACACCTCCCCTTCAGGCTGGAAAGCATCAGATCAGGGGAAACCAAAAAAAAAAAGCTCTCATTCCATTGCAGCTTGGTTCCTACATGTGTGATGAACTGAGCATGCTCAAACACTTAGAAAAAAAATATCCTTTCTTTTTAAAAGGTGAAAAACACTCATTGGATGCTCATAGAGCGTGGTTTGGATTAATTGCAGGTGTGCCCAATTACAAGCTCACCCAAACTAGAGACTGCAATTTGGTCATGTGATTTCAATTGCTTCATTACTAGCACTGTTATAAAAAGCTTGGATCGATCAGTCCTCAGCTGCCCTCAGAAGGGGCAGGCTGGCAGGCAGAAATGCTGTTGCTAAACACAAATGTGGTTTGTTGCTTTTTGCCAATGGTTTTGGTTTATTTTTAAATGATGATCACTTTGATGTATTTGTCTATGTGGCCTTATTTTATGAAAAATGTGTAAAGCTATGGTTATTTAGAATTTTGAAATGTATTTTTGTTTGTTTGTCTTTTTTTGCTTTCCTTGTTTTGTTGACCAATAAAAATTACTTTAAAATTGTTAAGTTTTTGTCTTTTGTTACTTTTTCATGCTACATATGTTGACAGCTGCAGCTGAACTAGGTTTGGGCCTAACAAATTATGTGTGATTTTTGTCTAAGCTTCTTTCCTGGTGTGTAATCATGAAATGTTTGCCATGTTTATTCTCCCTGACTTTAAAGACAAAAACTGGTAAGTATTTTATTTATTCTGCAGTGGTCCTCAGCCCTCAAGTACCCCCGACAGGACATGTTTTGGGGATTTCTCTTATCAAGAATTGCTGTCCAGACTGTATTTTAAAGCACATGTGCAAGATGAAGGAAAACCTGCAAACATGGCCTGTGGGGGGGGGTTTGCTATTGGTGGACAGGCTTGACGTGCTGATTTACAGCACTGTGCTTAAATCTAGCGCAAGGCAATCCTATTCAAATTGTGGGTGTTTGAGGGAAGCCAAGTGAGTGTTAGAACCCCTGCTTTGTGTTTTTTTATTTTTGTGTTGAGCTTTGTGTCCCTTTTCTTAAAATTGGCTTCACTTCCTGTCACACAGCTGAACAGGAAGTGAGGTCAGAACCCTACCAGTGTCATTTCTTGGGGACACAGGTCAATCTAACTAGTGTCCCCATTAAGCAAATTGCACTCCAGCACTGCTGTGTACACCCCAAATCATGGGTCTTCAAACCTACGGCCCTCCAGTTGTTCAGGAACTACAATTCCCATCATGCCTAGTCATGTCTGTGAATGTCAGTGCATTACAAGGCCTCATGGGATGTGTAGTTCTAAAACAGCTGGAGGGCCGTAGTTTGAGGATCCCTGCCCCAAATGATTATTTAGTTTGGGGTTTAGTAAAGGCAAAGCCACTCTGCAGTACAAGCATAGTTGCTGAAAATCAGAGAGGAAGCACTGATGGTTTTAACATCCAATCCTGTAGAAGCAAAGTTGTTTTGTTTTCTTTCTTCCTTGCTTTGCACTTATAGTGCAAAGTGGATTTGCCTTTAGTAAATGGACCCCAAAGTCCAAGATCCCTAATAATTTGGGGTGTACACAGCAAAATGCTAGAGTGCAATTTACATAATGGGAAACTATTTAGCTTGATCTCTGTGTCCCCAAGAAAAGATATTAGTAAGGTTTTACCCTCACTTCCTGTTTGGCTATGTGACAGGAAGTGAATGAATTAGAAAGGGTGAAGACACCTCACAAATGTTGTCACTATCAGGGGTGCAGACATCCCCAAAAAATGAGCAGATAATACTTATTTGCAAATTAATAATTTTTTAGTTAACATTGGGTGGGGTGCTCTAACGCACACATTCCTACATATTAGCAACGCTCTATCCTGGCCTATTGGCATGGTTATATTTTTTGGGGCTCTCAATAAAACTCTATGAAATTTGTGCTTAAACTAGAACCAGGGGCGGACTGACAACTCATGTGGCCCCTGGGCAATAGAAGATTATGGGGCCCCTCTGGCTTACAGATGACCACCACGCCAGGAGGTAGTGCAGAGGCGGGCAGCTAAAATCTTGGCATATTCACATTAAAAGCATGTCATTTTCGGACATATCAGGGACAGATCTAAAAAAAACACAGATTTTTACATACTGTCCCTGGTTTTACTGAGCCTGGCAACCCGGATGGGGCCCCCTAGTGGCATGGGGCCCTTGGGCAGTGCCCGAGTGACTCAATGGTCAGTCCGCCCCTGACAAGAACTATAATCAACAAGTTTTATTTTCTTTAATTTTGGATAGAGTGAGGGAGTGTTATAGGCCCTGTCAGTTTATTTTGTATTATCTGTGTCCAATTGGGGAGATTTGCCTTCACTTCCTGCCCCATAGCCAAACAGGAAGTGAGAGAAAAACTATGCAAATTAACCACTTCCCGCCCAGCCTATGGCCGATTTACGTCCGGGAAGTGGTTACACAATCCTGACAGGACGTCCTGCAGGATTTCATGCCGCACGCGCCTGTGGGGGCACGCAGTGCGGCGATCGGTGATGCGGGGTGTCAGTCTGATCTCAGTAAAGAGTCTCTCACGGAGACGGAGACTCTTTACCACGTGATCAGCCGTGTCCAATCACGGCTGATCACGATGTAAACAGGAAGAGCCATCGATGGCTCTTCCTCACTCGCGTCTGACAGACGCGAGTATAGGAGAGCCGATCGGCGGCTCTCCTGACAGGGGGCGTTCGCGCTGATTGTTTATCAGCGCAGCCCCCCCTCGGATCACCACACTGGACCACCAGGGATGCCCACCCTGGACCACCAGGGTGTGCAAAAACAAAAAAAATATAGAACAAAAAAACAAAAAGCAATAAAAAATAAGAAAAAAGATGCCAATCAGTGCCCACAAATGGGCACTGACTGGGAAAATCAGTGCCACCCCACAGTGTCCATCAGTGCCACCCCACAGTGCCCATCCATGCACAGTGCCCACCTATCAGTGCCCACCTGTGCCACCCATAAGTATCCATCAGTGCCACCCATAAGTGCCGCCCATCTGTGCCGCCCATGAGTGCCCATCAGTGCCGCCTATGAGTGCCCATCAGTGCCGCATAGCAGCGCCGCCAATCAATGCCACCTCATCTGTGCCGTCAGTACTACCTCATCGATGTCCATCAGTGCCATCTCATCGGTGCCCATCAGTGCCGCCATATCAGTGCCCGTAATTGAAAGAGAAAAACTTATTTACAAAAAAATTTACCTAAAAAAATAAAAACTTTTTTTTGTTTCAAAATTTGCAGTCTTTTTTTAGTTGTTGCGCAAAAAAAAAAAACGCAGAGGTGATCAAATAACAACAAAAGAAAGCTCTATTTGTGGGGAAAAAAGGACGCCAATTTTGTTTGGGTACAGTGTTGTATGACCGCGCAATTGCCATTCAAAGTGCGACAGTGTTGAAAGCTGAAAATTGGCTTGGCGGGAAGGTGCGTAAGTGCCTGGTATGGAAGTGGTTAAGGGAATCCAGTGCCCCCCCAGAACTAGTGTGTGGGTCCCCTGAAAATTACTGGGCGGGGTTATACAAAAACAGGGTGTGACCTTGACAGGAAGGGGTGGGTCATTTTTCTATTAGGAGGTGCAGATATGTAGTCAGGCCTAGGGCAGAACCAAACCTAAATATACTACTGCATATTAGGGCTTATTTAGACCGGAACCGATTTACAGCGTGATTTTATATTGTGGGAGGAAACCCACGCAGGCACAGGGAGAACATGCAAACTCCATGCAGATACTGTCACGGGCGGGATTCGAACCAACGACTCTTTTACTGCTAGGTCAAAGTGCTATACACTACACCACTGTGGTGAACGAACATGATTGCAGCTGAAAGCATGAGAACTTTTATTTTTTTTTTCAATACCATGCTTTCCAGCCTTATTGACCCCGCCTCTCTCCATAAAGAGGACCTGTCACACACTAGTCCTATTACAAGGGATGTTTACATTCCTTGTAATAGGAAGAAAACTGATCATTTTTTCTTTATTTTTTTATTTCAGTGTAAAACATTATAAAACTAAATAAAAATAAATAAGAAAACCCCCAAAAAAATTTTTAAAGCGCCCCGTCCCGACGAGCTCGCGCACAGAAGCAAACGCATACGCGAGTAGCGCCCGCATATGAAAACGGTATTCAAACCACACAAGTGAGGTATCGCCGCGATCGTTAGAGTGAGAGCAATAATTCTAGCCCTAGACCTACTCTGCAACTCAAAAAATGCAACCTGTAGAATTTTTTAAACGTCGCCTATCGAGATTTTTAAAGGGTAAAAGTTTGATGCCATGCCACGAGCGGGCGCAATTTTTAAGCGTGACATGTTGGGTATCATTTTACTCGGCGTAACATTATCTTTCACAATATATAAAAAAATTGGGCAAAATGTATTGTTGTCTTATTTTTTAATTCAAAAAAGTGATTTTTATCCAAAAAAAGTGCGCTTGTAAGACCGCTGCGCAAATACGGTGTGACAAAAAGTATTGCAATGACTGCCATTTTATTCCCTAGGATGTCTGCTAAAAAAAATATATATAATGTTTGGGGGTTCTGATTAATTTTCTAGCCAAAAAATTGTGATTTTCACATGAAGGAGAGAAGTGCCAGAATTAACCCGGTGGGCAAGTGGTTAAAGTACTCATGGCTATAAAGAATAGAGTCATTGCTCATTAAAAAAAAAAAAAAAAGGGGGTCCCTCCAAATTAAATTACCAGGCCCTTCAGGTCTGGAATGGATATTAAGGGGAACCCCGCCGTAAAAACCCCCCCAAAAAATGGCGTGGGGTCCCCCCAAATATCCATACCAGACCCTTCAGGTCTGGTGTGGATTTTAAGGGGAACTCCACCCCAAATTGAAAAAAAAAATGGCGTGGAGTCCCCCTAAAAATCCACACCAGACCCTTATCCGAGCACGTTGACCTGGCCGGCCGCAGAAAAGAGGGGGGGACAGAGTGCGGCCCCCCCCCCTCTCCTGAACCGCACCAGGCCACATGCCCTCAACATGGGGAGGATGTCCCCATGTTGATGGGGACAAGGGTCTCATCCCCACAACCCTTGCCCGGTGGTTGTGGGGGTATGCGGGCGGGGGGCTTATCAGAATCTGGAAGACCCCTTTAACAAAGGGGACCCCCAGATCCTGCCCCCCCCCCTATGTGAAATGGTAATGGGGTACATTGTACCTCTACCATTTCACCCCCAAAAAAATGTCAAAGTGTTAAAAATGACAGTAGCCGGTTTTTGACAAATCTTTTAATAAAATCTTCTTTTCTTCTTTCCTTCGGGTTTCTTCCGCTGCTTCTTTCTTCTCGTCCACATCTTGCCCGACGTGTTCTTCTATCTTCTCCGTCCGTCCTTCAGCCTTCTGGTCCCGCATCTTGCCCGTTGTCTTGTCCTGTCTTCTTCTCCGTCCGCCTCCTCGTCCGCATCTTGGGTCTTCTGCGGTGTTCTTCTCGTCTCCGGACCCAGCGTTTGAATTTGAATTGGCCGTCGTCTTCCCACTCCTGGGACCCGCCCCCCTCTGACGCCACAAGTAAACTCCTTAGAAGGTCATGTGCGTCAGAGGGGGGCGGGGTCACATGAGTGTGACACGGCGGGAACTTCTTCTCCGGGCGGCGCGATTGAAATTGAATTCCCCCGCTGTGTGACGCTCTGCGACCCCCGCCCCCCTCTGACGCACATGACCTTCTAAGGAGTTTACTTGTGGCGTCAGAGGGGGGCGGGGTCACATGAGTGTGACACGGCGGGAACTTCTTCTCCGGGCGGCGCGATTGAAATTGAATTCCCCCGCTGTGTGACGCTCTGCGACCCCGCCCCCCTCTGACGCACATGACCTTCTAAGGAGTTTACTTGTGGCGTCAGAGGGGGGCGGGTCCCAGGAGCGGGAAAACGGCGGCCAAATCAAATTCAAACGCTGGGTCCGGGACGAGAAGAACACCGCAGAAGACCCAAGATGCGGACGAGGAGGAGACAGGACAAGACAACGGGCAAGATGCGGGACCAGAAGGCTGAAGGACGGACGGAGAAGATAGAAGAACACGTCGGGCAAGATGTGAACGAGAAGAAAGAAGCAGCGGAAGAAACCCGAAGGAAAGAAGAAAAGAAGATTTTATTAAAAGATTTGTCAAAAACCGGCTACTGTCATTTTTAACACTTTGACATTTTTTTTGGGGTGAAATGGTAGAGGTACAATGTACCCCATTACCATTTCACACAGGGGGGGGGTCAGGATCTGGGGGTCCCCTTTGTTAAAGGGGTCTTCCAGATTCTGATAAACCTCCCGCCCGCATACCCCCACAACCACCGGGCAAGGGTTGTGGGGATGAGACCCTTGTCCCCATCAACATGGGGACATCCTCCCCATGTTGAGGGCATGTGGCCTGGTGCGGTTCAGGAGAGAGGGGGGCCGCACTCTGTCCCCCCCTCTTTTCTGCGGCCGGCCAGGTCAACGTGCTCGGATAAGGGTCTGGTGTGGATTTTTAGGGGGACTCCACGCCATTTTTTTTCAATTTGGGGTGGAGTTCCCCTTAAAATCCACACCAGACCTGAAGGGTCTGGAATGGATATTTGCCGGGAACCGCACGTCTTTTTTTTTTTTGGTTTTTACGGCGGGGTTCCCCTTAATATCCATTCCAGACCTGAAGGGCCTGGTAATTTAATTTGGGGGAACCCCTTCACATTTTCTTGTTTGTTTTATGAATGAATCCCTTTAGAATTGTCAGAGCCGACAATTCATTATAGCCGCGTGTGAATTTTTAAATGACTTTTTTCCTTCTGAATGTCACTTTGTGCAGGGGGAGTTCTAAGTGCGGGAAAAATGCGCTATTTCACATGCTGACATTACACCCCCCCTAGGTACGAAATTTAAAGGAATATTTCACTTTTATTGTTTCACTTTAAGAATTATTAATTTCACTGCTCCCGAAAAAACGGCCGTTTTAAAAAATAAAAAAAGCATTGATACATGTTCCCTGGGGCAGGACTGAGGTCCCCAAACACTTTTTAGGACAAAACTTGCAGATTAGCCTTTAAAATGAACACTTTTGATTTCTCCCATAGACTTCTATAGGGAGTTCGGCGCGGCTTTACATATTAGTTTCAATGCGCCGGCTGCTACGCTGGTTCATGCGCCCAATTAAGCCTCCACCCGGAGTACTAATTAAGGCATGAACCAGCGCAGCGCACAGAGCATAGTAAATCAGGCCCAGTGTGTTGTTAGGTCTCTCGGATCATTTGTCTTCAGCAATTTGACAACTTGCCAATATATAATACATTCTTTCTGTGTATGCTGTATTACAAAGACCTTGTCTTATCTATTCCTTTGACTGAATATGTACAACATAGTTGTGTGCCTTTCTTAGAATTGATGTTGTTATTTTTTTGTCCATTTCATTTCTAATTAAAACTATTTGGAATATGCTTTTATTGCCATAATGATTCCAGTGTAATTATTGTGAGAGTAGTAGAAGCAGTACCCCCTGAAAGATGGCACTGTAGTAGATCTGAACTGCCATATCTTGTGCCTGCAGCAGAACTTTAACAACCTTACGCATGCTATTATGTGCATAGGCAAACTTCTTATGACGTCTTGTAAAGAAATGTACGTCCCTTTGAATTTGATTCCCAGCCGGAGTGTGCTCATGGGTCCCTGGAACTCGATGTTCACCGGCGGTCCTCGATATCGGTCAGGAGAGGCAGAACGGGGAGATGTAAACAAGGCATTTCCCTGTTCTGCCTAGTGACAGGACAGTGATCTACTGCTCCCTGTCATTGGGAGCAGTGATCGCTGTTGTGTCACTGGCAGCCCACCCCCACAGTTAGAACACATCCCTAGAAGACACATAACCCCTTCCCTGCCAGTGTCATTTAGACAGTAATCCGTTCATTTTTATAGCACTATTCGCTGTATAAATGACAATGGTCCCAAAAATGTGTCAAACATGTTCGATATTGCAGTCACGATAAAAATCACAGGTCGCTGTCATTACTAGTAAAAAAAAAATGAATAATAAAAATCCCATAAAACTAGCCCCTATTTTGTAGACGCTATAACTTTTGCGCAAACCAATCAATATACAATTATTGTGTTTTTTTACCAAAAATATGTAGAAGAATAAGTATAGGCCTAAACTGAGGAAAAAAAAATGTTTTTTTATATATTTTTTGGGGATATGTATTATCGCAAAAAGTAAAAAATATTGCTTTTTTTCAAAATTGTCACTCTTCTTTTGCTTATAGCGCAAAAAATAAAAATCGCAGAGGTGAAAAAAAGGACGTTAATTTTGTTTGGGTGCAATGTTGTACGACCGCGCAATTGTCAGTCAAAGCGAAAAGGGCTCTGGTCAGGAAGGGGGTAAATTCTTCCGGGGCTGAAGTGGTTAACAGTGTCAAGTGCACAGTCATCATCATCATATTGTATGCATGGGATGTTTCTCCATGAGAAGAAAGTTCAATCAATATTAAAAGGGAAAAATAATTTAAATAATGCTAAAGTTAACCGTTAAAAATACCCAGTTCCTTTAACCACTTAAGCCCCGAACCATTTGGCTGGCCAAAGAACAGGCCACTTTTTGCGATTCGGCACTGCGTCGTTTTAACTGCACGGTCGTGCGACGTAGCTCCCAAACAAAATTGATGTCCTCTTTTTCCCACAAATAGAGCTTTCTTTTGGCGGTATTTGATCACCTCTGCGGTTTTTGTTTTTTGCGCTATAAACAAAAATAAAGCGACAATTTTGAAAAACATTCTATATTTTTAACTTTTTGCTATAATAAATATCCCCCAAAAATATATATATAAAAAATACTTTTTTCCTCAGTTTAGGCCAATACCTATTCTTCTACATATTTTTGGTAAAAAAAATCACAATAAGCGATTATTGCTTGGTTTGCGCAAAAGTTATAGCATCTACAAATTATGGCATTTTTATTAATAATTTTTTTTACTAGTAATGGCAGCGATCAACGATTTTTATCCTGACTGCAACATTATGGCGGACACATCAGACACTTTTGACACCATTTTGGGACCACTGTAATTTTCACAGCGATCAGTGCTATAAAATGCACAGATTACTGTAAAAATGACACTGGCAGTGAATGGGGTTGACCTGTAGGGGGCGCTGAAGATGTTAAGTGTGTCCTAGGGAGTGATTCTAACTGTTAGGGGGCGTGGCTACGAGTGACACATCACTGACCGCTGCTCCCGATGAGAGGGAACATTCGATCAGTGACATGTCACTAGGCAGAACGGGAAATGTTGTGTTTACACTGACATCTCCCCGTTCTTCGGCTCCGTGATACGATCATGGGTCCCACGGGCACGGTTGCAGAGCTCGCGATAGGGTCGCGTGTGAACACATGGCGGTAAATTGGCGGTAAATTAAAGGGGACGTACATGTACGCCCATTTGCCTGTCCATGCCATTCTGTCTATGTAAATCTGTGTGCGGCTGTCCTTAAGAAATTAAATTACCTGCTGGAATGAATACTCCCTTCCAGCTTCCCCCAAAATACATACCAGACCCATAAGTGGGTATTTTGGAGGCCTTTGAGGTGTGCCCATGCCAATTTTAATATGTTTAGTAAGTAGTCATGAGCTGAACAGACCTGGGTTTGGTTTGAATATGTTTCAGAGGAAATCAAAAGGTGGTGTCTCAAAAGCTGTATTTTTATTTGCCCTGGCTAATACACTTTAGTAAGATCAAAGGTGGTAATTTACCTGGAGGGACTCAACCTTTTAAACAACTCACATAAATAAATACAAGCTGGCCATTGTAAGCACCCCTGTCCATTTTAAATGGTTTGTCTCCACCATATAACTGATACAACCTGCAGGTCAGCTTGATCTGTTGAAAAACAGACTTACTGGCCAGATCACTAGGTAAAAATAAAGGAAAGAAAGCCTAAAAAGAAAACAAATGCAGCCATCACATCTATAAATTGATAAGCTGAAAGTAACAATACATGTTTTCTTTTGGGTTTAATACTGCTGTAAAAGCAGAGTATTGTAAAACCAATGAGTCAGACAGTAGATCAGAACATGCTAAAAAAAAATTGCTTTCTATTGGTCTTTGTACTTTAATGCCATCTTCCTTAGTGGTAAAACAAGCACACATCTTGCCAAAAATGTGTGGCACAATATAATGGTTCTCATAAGCTTTTAGCAGGGTGGGTGATGTCAGACAAAGCCCATGATTCTTTGCTATAAAAATATAACTGGACGAAATTTGACAATTTAGGGCCATTTTTATTAGGGCTTTCTTCCCTTTAAACGTGTTCCTAGTAAATCTTTCAACAAATGAACACACAGCAGAATGAGAAGGAGCATGTTTTCTGTCTAAGGTATGTATTTCACACCTAAGCCAAGCCTACAACAGAAGCAGTTTATATAATGTTAGGCAAAGTCACACACACATCATATAAACTCATATGATAAAAAAAAAGCTTTTTGGCCAGCTGTGATGGTAATGCATTGGAAAATCAAGCAAGACTGACATGTTGGTCTATTTAAAAATATCACCATTCTAAAGGTCAGTGTAAGATATTAAAAATAAGCTTAGATCACTATTGCATACTAATTAAAAAAAAAAAAAATTGCAATGTAAACAAAAAGCTGGAATAAATGAAAGTTTACATCTAAAATGTATGTCTTGGTCAAATAAATAAATAAATCATATTTAGTACATCTCTGCAGTAAGTACACCTTTCCTATGTTTTATCCAATTAGAAATGCTGCAAATACAGAAAAATATGGTATTGTGAGTAGAGCTGGGCGATTTTAGCACCAAAAAAATCTGCGATTTAAAAAAAAAAACTTGATTCATGATTCGAATCAAGTTTTTTGATCTGATGGACACCACGCCGGTCCTAAGGAGCTGCGGGCATGGATTCGGCCTTGTCCGCAGCGATCCGTCGCGATCCTGGGAAAAGACCACGGCTTGGCGGGCAGGGTTTTAATAGGCGAGGCCGCGGTTTAGTCCGTGGAGCGCCGGTCCTATGGAAAAAAAAAATCGAAAAAATCTATTTGGTCAAAGTCTGAATCGATTTGACCTCCCAACTCGATTCAAGATTCAAATAGATTTTTTCACAGCCCTAATTGTCAGTCATGCTTAGTTTCCTGCTGGACTACAGAGCACTTCCTCCCTAGAACATAAGGAGGAGGTATTCTGAAAACTAGCAAGACACACATACTTTTACATGCTCAAATGCAAGAAATTGTGCAAAGTTAAAGAAGTCTTGAGGTTTTTCACCTTAATGAATTATATGCATAAAGGTGAAAAACCTTCTGTGCTGCAGCTGCCCCCAGAGCCCCCTTGTTATTACCTGAACCCGATTGGCTCCCGCTGCTATTAATCAAATCCAGAAGGGGCCAAGTCCTGCTGTCTGGATGCCCGCATCGGTTCACCTCTGAAGTGGCCGTACGGCCTGATATGTGTACACACCATCAGTCCAAAATCCGATCGGGTCAGAACGCGGTGACGTCAAACACACGACGTGCTGAATAAAACAAAGTTCAATGCTTCCAAGCATGCGTCGACTTGATTCTGAGCATGCACAGGTTTTGAACCAATGCTTTTCTGTACTAACCATCGGTTTGGTCCGATGGAGCAGCGGTCCATCGGTTCGGTTTTGAAGCATGTTTAGAAATTTTGGACCGAAGGAAACCAGACCGATAGCCTATACACACGGTCGGTTTGGTCCGATGAAAATGAACTTCGGTTCATTCTCATCGGACCAAACCGACTGTGTGTACGGGGCCTAAGAAGGTGACCATAGGAGGGATAACGAGTCCTAACTTTAATTAAAAAACTAATTATATACATTTTCATGAATCCTCCTCTATCTTATTGTACTTATATATTTACATAGGGAAAAAACCTTACTTAGTAGTAAACTCTTAAGCCTCGTACACACGATTGGATATCTGATGGAATCTAATCCGATGGATTTTTTCGTCAGATATCCGTTGAAGCTGACTTTCATCAGTCTTGCCTACACACCATCAGTCAAAAATTGGATTGTGTTCTAACGCAGTGACGTACAACACGTACAACGGCACTATAAAGGGGAAGGTCAAATCCAACGGTGCCACCCTTCGGGCTGCTTTTGCTGATTTTGTGTTACCGCGTGTTAGTAAAAGTTTGGCGAGAGCCAATTTGCGCTTTTTTAGTCTCCGTGCTTTTCAGATTGTTTTCTGGTGTTCAGTTTGTGCTTGTGGTTTGTATCTGTCTTTCAGTGCGTGTAGTCAGGTCGTATATGTTTTCCAGTGCGTTCCTGTCCGCTCGTTTTCTGGTTTTCAGGTTGTTCTTTAAAGACATCGCTGTTCTTCGGTGTGTTCTGTTTAAAGTTCTTTCTGACCATCCGACCGCGGTTTAAATCCATGTTGGAAGTATGTTCTCATTCTCGAGTTTGTGCTGCGTATGGACTTGGTGCTGCAGTTAATACCGTAACTCGAGCTCAGTCCATGAACAGGGCGAGGAAGAGTTCATGGGCCAAGAATTGGTTGCTCCAGCGGGACCAATTCTCTCACATGCCTCTGCTGCGGGAGATCCAGGAGAATAATCCTGATGACTTCAGGAATTTTCTCCGTATGACGGACCCCGTTTTTCACCGTCTGTTGGATTTGCTGTCCCCCTAGATCCCAAAGGCAGACTATACCATGATGAACAATAAAATTAATAACATGAGGAATAGCTACAAGAAGCGGTACAAAGAGGTCCACGCTTCCCAGAGATCAGAAGCAGCAGAAGACCAAGTACATGTGCCCAAGCTGTGGTACTTCAAACACCTGCAATTTCTGGACGATCAGATTGAAGCCAGGGAATCACTTTCGAGTTTTCCCTCCACCCTTCTCTCCACTGTTCCCTCCAGCGTTCCTTCCACCCTTCTCTCCAGTGTTACTTCCACCCTTCCCTCCACCCCTGCAGAGGGTGACGAGGAGCAACCTGAGCTTGAAGAGCCGGATCTGCACATCTTTAGCCAGGTATAGTATTTTACAACATATTTATTGACCTAGAATTATTGTTGGGAACTAGATGTTTTTCTTCCCAAATGAAAGAATTACAAAAAAAAACAGTAGTGGCCAGAAATTATTGGGACAGGAATGAAAATTGCTGGGGTCAGAATGCAAGTTTTTTCTATTTCTTTAACATTCAAATTGCAACAGTCATGAGCTTACAAATGTGTGTGATTGATGGAGCAAAAAGTAAAACTATATCCCTTTTTTATACACAGGAAGAGCTCAGCCAGGAGTACGAGTCTCCGGAATGTGGCATCCAGGAGGAGGAAGGGGTGAGTGGCAGACAGGAGGAGGCTGGGCCAAGTGGCAGTCAGCAGGTGCCCAGGCCAAGTGGCAGCACCCAGTCCCAGGTGCCTCCCCTCCACGTCAGAGTCAAAAGACCAAGGAGGATCACACAGGTGGAGGAGGAGTCCCTTAAAATCATCTGGGACGCAGCTGCCATAATGAGGGCCCCCCTCAACCCTGTAGAGGCCTATAGCTGCTACCTGGCTGATAAGCTCCAGAAGATTGAGGAGGGACAACGTAGCCTCTCTGAGGAGCTTATTGCCAGTGTGCTTCACAGGGCAGTGAGGGGCCAGCTGACAGAGGCCACACATCTCTGTGATCAGGCCCATCCTTCTCCTCCTTCTTCCCCTCCTCCTCCTGCCACATTCCCACCACCAGAGCCTCAGCCTGCAAGGGGGCGTGGAGGGAGCCGTGGAAGGAACGCTACAGGGAAGTGTGGAGGGAACACTGCAGGGTGCAGTGAAAGGAAGGCTACAAGGAAGACCAGAAAGTGATTCCCTGGCTTCAAGCTGCTCTGCCACAAGACGCAGTTTGTTGTTGGAGTACCACAGCTTGGGGACATGTATGTATTATCCTTTTTCACCATTAAAGGCTACCTTACAAGGTTCTTTTAGTGTGCGGCTGTCCATATATTTTTTCCTCCCATTTTTGCTGCGTGCATTGCCAGCACCCACGGTTTCTGAGAGGACATTGATTGCCTATTGCATTCACCTGGAACGACAGTCTCCCTTCTTACATCTGCTGCTGCTCCTGATTTCTGGGATTTGGGGACCAGATTGCGATCCCAATTAGAGGGACTCCTCATGTTATTAATTTTATTTACCATACAATTAATGTCTGCCTTTGGGGTCCAAAGTCTGCATATATTCATCTAATTTCTCAATTGTTGCCCTTCGTCTTTATTTTGTTTAACCAGAATAAATGGAGATTTAATTTAAGTTAAATATTGCCTATGTGTTTTTCTGGTGAATAGCCATAACATTTCATAAATACAATGTTCAATTAAAAAAGGACACCAACCTCCTTGAGGGAAAACAAATATCAAGATAATAATGTTGTTGTGATAACTTGACTTAAAAAAAATGAAGATCACCAGAAAATATTAAAAGCAAAAAAAAAGGAGATCTTGATAAAAAAAAAATATATTATGGAGATCTGGCTTTAAAAACAAATATGATTATTCATGAGATCACAAGAAAAAAATAAAAGAAATCAGTTTGTCAGAACTCTGTATAAATATCAGCAGCAAAACAACTTCTTTATTCTAGCATTAGAAATAAGAAAAGAATGCACTGCATTAAACGATGCAATAATTTGCAGAATGACGAATGTGTCATCTCCATTACAAACGCTAGTTTTACCAGAACAAGCGCTCCCGTCTCCTAATTTAGTCTGAGCATGCGTGGATTTTTGACCGATGGACTTCCACACAGACGATTGGATTTTTCTATCGTTTTTTTATCCATAGGAAAAATGTAAAACATGTTCTATTTTTTTCACAGATGGAAAACAAACCGATGGGGCCCACACACGATCGGTTCGTCCAATGAAAACAGTTCATCGGCCTGTTTTCATCGGACAAACTGATCGTGTGTACAGGGCTTTACACAAAGACCCTATGTGTAATAAGCCACCAGAGGGCGCCAAAAGACCTTGCCTCTGCTAGTCAAGTTGTGGGCTAAATAAAGATATCACAGTATGGTATAATAATAATGTTAAATATTCCAGGGATAATATAAATAAATCAATACATTAAGTCCCATTAATCAAGCTTATAGTATTCATTTTCATTGATAGATAAGTTACCAAAAAAGACAAAGATGGTAACCCATGACTAGCCTTTAATGGGTTTCACATTGTCATTTTGTCTTAAGTTAGGAAAAATAGAAAAATGTTAGCCATACTTACCGTAATTTTCCTTTCCTGGCTCTGCCTCAGGACAGCACAACCTCAGGTCAACCCCGCCCCTTGACCCCGTATAGGACACCCCTGTCTAGAGGGATAAAAGGCAGGCAGTACCTGGTGCAAGTGTTCTTATGAATAGCTTGCAACGTTCCAGGGAAGGTGTGTGCTGTCCTGAGGCAGAGCCAGGAAAGGAAAATTACGGTAAGTATGGATAACAATTTTCCATTTTCCTGGCTCAGCCTCATGCCAGCACAACCTCGGGACCTAACTAGCACAGAAACAGGGAGGGAATAATGCAAAAAAATCAGACACCAGGTGCTGCCAAAAGAAGATTTATTAACACCTGCAGACAGAGCAGATGACAATACAAAAGTTTGCATCAGACCCAGCTGGGAAGCTGCTACATCTAGTTTGTAGCCTTACAAACTACGTCCGCCGATACTTTGCACCAGGCCGCCCTGGAGGATAAGACCGCCCTGGTCGAGTGCACACGAATCCCCTGGGGGGGGGGGGGTGAGAGGCCTTTTAGAGAGTATGCCATCTGAATTGTCTTCATTACCCAGGACGAAATCGCCCTTGGGGAGGCTGGCGGGCCCTTCCTAGGGCCATTTGGATATCTAAAAAGATCTTCAGCCTTCCGAAATGCTTCTTTGCCGCAGACGCCGGGACCTCATGGAATGTTAAGGGAATCCTTCCAGCAAAACTAAAAGGGGAAATCTAAGGAAAAATAAAATGAAGCCCAGGATGGCTGCTTCCGCGTGATATACAGCATTTAGCCCGCACCTCACTCCGGCACCAGGAGAGATCTTCTCAGAGAGATTTACCCCCAACAAAGGACGTTCCACCGCAGGGACACACGGCAGGACAGAAACAGGGATGTCCAGAGCAAGGACAGAATAAGAACACCTGCACCAGGTACTGCCTGCCTTTTATCTCTCTAGACAGGGGTGTCCTATACGGGGTTGTTGTAAAGTGCTGCGCAAACTGTTTGCGCTATACAGTATAAACCCTGTATAATAATAATCATTTTTGACACCGTGTAAACCAGGGATATGCAATTAGCGGACCTCCAGCTGTTGCAGAACTACAAGTCCCATTAGGCATAGCAAGACTCTGACAGCCACAAGCATGACCCCCAGAGGCAGAGGCATGATGGGACTTGTAGTTTTGCAACAGCTGGAGGTCCGCTAATTTCATATCCCTGGTGTAAACCTTTCTCCTTCTATACTTTTCTTTTTCTGCAATCCTCAATAAGTCACTCAGTCACTTAATACTTAACTCAATAAGTATTAATCATTACATGCCATTACATTCCTTTATCAACAATACTTTCATTCTTGATGTTTGTTATTATGGAAGATATATTACCAGATCTATACTAAAACTTTCTTATTGTTGTTCATATCCAATTTCCTTGAAGTCACATTATGCTATGTGACTACTTTTTGTACTGTTTACATGTGTTCTCCATGGTCCCACTGTATGTAGGAACATAACCAAACTCTCTTGCTCACTCCCAAGATAGACTATGGACTTTATATACAGTACATAGAATAAAAGTTCTGCCCAGAGTACAGCATTAATTTAAACAGAAAAATTTGAGACAAGTTCCGACTGGTTTGCAACACATTTTATACATTGTTGTTTTCTCCTAACCAAAATAAATATGCAGGTTTATGTATAAGCAAAGTGCTAAGATTAGTGGCTTACAGTAATCCATGGCAGCAAATCAGAAATCGGCTTCCAAAGCACAACATACAGTAAGGACAGCATTTTTCTGACTGGTTATTAAGTGTACACAGCCTCTCTTTGTATCTGCTGCTGAAACTTTTTTTTCCTTTTCTTTTGGATAATGTAGAGTTAGACCCTCCTGGTTTTTATTGTTGTCAGTGTCCTGCTGGATAGTCACCCCCAGCACTGTTGTTGGCACAGAAAGCGATTGGAAATCAACATATATATGGTTTTCTACTAGTACAGTAGGGGAGAGTAAATCCTGTTTACAAATGTCTCAGAGAGGATTTTCATTTGACTTTGTCTGACTTTGTAGAGATTTCTTCTTGCTTTTATTTGTGCCTCCAGGACAGCAAAAAAAGGGAAACACAGCCAGTTAAGAAAACGTGACAGAAGGTTTAACTTTTCTCTACTCCATCCATGTATCCCAAAATGAAAACCATTTTGGCTATAGATATGTACTTTGGCAGTTTGTATGCAAATACCATCTAATGAACATCTCTTTTTAACATATTTGAAACTGTTTGTTCTAAATCTTTATTTTGTAATGAAGCAATCTCATATGTTCTTTTTAAGTTTCTTGAGGGTGGTTTCTATCAGATTACCAATCAGGACACATTAATATACAGAACAAATCTATTTGGTATGTTTTATAAATTATGCATAGCTGCATGTGTTTTTTATAATCATTTTTTTTTTTTGTAGAAAACCCAGGCTGTGATACTTGATCCCATTGGGTTACATTAGTTGTCAGGTTAAAAGGCTAGGTGTTTAATTATTTTTGACTTTAAAATATGCTGTGAGGTTAACAATATTTGATTTTTAAAACTTGCAAGTGTTCAACCTTTCCACACATATAACTGTCAACTTGGTTATGCTAAAAATACTGGCAAGGTGGGTCTAAATGCTAATTTGTACATAATTGGAAACATTTAGGCCAATATTATTTGTCCTTGTTATGGAACAGATCTGTCTTGCCATAATGAAATGTCTTTTGCTGGACGATGTTTTTGGGGCAGTTCAGGTCATGTTCAAACACAAATCCCACAAATACTGTATAAAGTCATCTTGATGTACACTTACTCTGCAACATGGAATAGTCAGCAATCTATCTAATTCATATTCAATAAAAATGTATCAGAAATACTATAAGCTTGATCTAAAAAATTAAAACATGCATATTTAATATAATAGCGCAAAAGAGAAACAGTGGGCAGTAGATGATAGAGAAAAGATCACATATTTCAACAGTCTGAAGCAGTTAACAAATGACAGATAATTGAAGCCCTACTGCAGGGGTCTTCAACCTACAGCCAATCGGGCCGCACCCGGCCCAATGCCGCTAAATGTCCGGTCCACCAGTGCACGTGATAAATTCTCGTGCACCCGACACGTGGATATTTTAACCCCATTGACTTTCTAGGGATAACAACCGATGTGGCTACAAAGCCGCTCGGCTGACATCTCAAGCAGCGGGAGGGGACATCCCCCTTCCGCGGCTTGCCCGCAGGCTGGTGGGTGACCTGAACAAAGCTGTAATCGGCTTTAATTGGGTCTCGGGTCTAGTAATCCAGAAGCAATGCCATGACATTAAGTGCTAAAAGGTTGCTGACTCCTGCCTTACTGTATTTGCGCATTGAATTCTGTCCTAATAAATAAGTGCCAGTAGCTAGCTTTCTGGATACTGTAGTCGAGGAATTTAAAGGAAACCATTTTTAGATATGTACTGAATGCATATTAGTGTAATATCTATAATCTTACCAAAGACATTTTAGAGCCATGTTTCTGTTTATAATGTAGTTATATACTGTGGGGCAGATCCACAAAAGGATTACGCCGGCGTATCTATTGATACGCAATCGTAATTTTAAATTTCCCGCGTCGTAACTTTGTTTTGTATCCACAAAACAAGATACGACGGCATCTGGGATCGATCCGACAGGCGTACGTCTTAGTACGCCGTCGGATCTTGGATGCAATTTTTCGGCGGCCGCTAGGTGGCGTTTCCGTCGAAATCCGCTTCGAGTATGCAAATTAGCTATTTACGGCGATCCACAAACGTACGTCCGGCCGGCGCATCTTTTTACACCGTTTTCGTTCGGCTTTTTCCAGCGTATAGTTAAAGGTGCTGTTATGAGGCGTACACAATGTTAAGTATGGCCGTCGTTCCTGCGTACAATTTTGAAATTTTTACGTTGTTTGCGTAAGTCGTTCGCGAATAGGGATTTGCGTAGAATGACGTCATCGTCGGAGGCATTGGCTTTTTCCAGGTTAATTTCGAGCATGCGCACTGGGATACCCCCACGGATGGCGCATGCGCAGTTAAAAAAAACGTTGTTTACGTCGGGTCACGACGTATTAACATAAAACACGCCCCCATTACATCCATTTGAATTCCGCGCCCTTACGCCGCCAGAGATACACTACGCCGCCGTAACTTACGGCGCAAATTCTTTTTGGATTCGAAAAAAAATAAGAAGTTGCGGCGGAGTAGGGTATTTTAGATAGCGTATTAATGTGCCCAGGTACGTGGATCTACCCCTATAAGGGTGTTTTGCAGGCTGTGAGAAGGCATTAAGTCAGTTTCATAATTTAGCCCTCGGCTGCAAGGCAGTTGGGCCGTGAGCCCATTCAGGGGCCAAAGCATCTGTACGTAATTGTCTTCTACCTTTGCAGTTTAAGGGGAGTGGTAAAAATGCAGCTTAACCACATATTTTTGCTCCCCACAACCGCAAGTATAAAAACAGCCTTACTAATTAATGCAAACCTTGCAGTACTAAAAAATCTGTGTCTCACTACTCAACCCTATCATTGCATGTCTTTTCTGTGTTGATTTAGTAAAGAAGTACAGTGAATGTTAGAAAATAAGGTGAAGGGGACTGCAGCATCACAGCTAAAAAGCTAGTACAGGCATACCTCACTTTTAAGTACACAATAGGGTTTGTTTCGCTGGAAAGTGCAAAATCAGGCTCACTTCTGCATAGAAACCATTGAGCTTCTAACCCCAGCTTGTTCAATTAAGCCTGGTAATAAAACCTGGAATCCCATTGGTTTCTATGCAGAAGAATAAACCCCATTGTGTACTTAAATGTGGGGTATGCCTGTAGTTTTAAAAAAGGGAGATTAGTGGAACTCTACTCAAAAATGGAATGTCAGGGTTGTCACTGTTGTTTTGGTTTTGATGTTGCATATTCTAGTGCTGGCAACCTGTTTCTTGCTTCACTACTTAAAGTGGAACTCCCCCTTTACTATCCAAAGCTGATAGAACCTCAGCAGCGTGGCTGCATATGCGTGAGATTTCACAAACTGTCTCCTGGGGTGCATGACATAGAAATCCTAAAAGGCAGGTTGCGAGATCTTGCACATGTGCAGAATTACTGCAAGGGGCTTCCAGAGAGACCTGTGGTATGTCTGAGCATACACTGGATCCAGGTACATCATCCATGACTAGTTGAGGATTAAGAACACTGATTAAAGAAAAAAAGGATATTTACTTAAAAATAATGTGTGTATTTAGGACGAATAAGAAAGGAGGTGAAGGTCAGTTTTCACAAGTCACTGGTCCAGAACTAACACATACAGGCATACCCGCTTTACGTACCCTCACTTTATAGACACATTGGCGTCTATGGAAAAGCTTGGTCGGCTTGACATGGCACTGCTCCCAGTTTTTAACAATAGCATCAATGGGAAATCTTGGTTAGCTTGACATGACACTGCTCTCAAACAATAGGTGACAGGAACACCAAACTTGGGGAGCACCGAGAGGGGACACAGGACTACAACATATCTGATTTTGGGGTTGGCCAGCTTGCCTAGGTAATCTACTATGTCGGTAGTCCTGGGTCCCCAAGTTTGGTGCCCATGTCACTTATGGTTCAGGAGCAGTGCCATATCAAGCTGACCAAGATTTCCCATAGAGCTAGTGTATTTACATGCATTGAGAAGTGGAAATAAGGTATTGCTTCACTTTAAAGCGGAGTTCCGGCCACAATTTCACTTTTTAAATATAAATACCCCTGTAATACACAAGCTTAATGTATTCTAGTAACATTAGTCTGTAAACTAAGGTCCGTTTGTTAGGTTGTTACAGCATTTAAACACTTTATAAAATAGAAATTGACTGGGGCCATCTTAAGTGTGGGCATCATGAAGCCAGACTGTATGACTTCCTGGATTTCAGCCTTGCAGATCTTGCACATGCTCAGTGCTGCACAAGCAGTGTCAGATCAGGTTTCAGCACCTGTACTGTCCAAGTCACATGATTCTTTGAGACTGGGGAGTGCAAAGACTCCTGGAAAGTTACACCCACTACATTCCCAGGAGTCTGTGCGGTGTAGGTTAGGAAGCATTAAGCACCTAGGTGCAGGAAGTGGGAAGATTAACTATTCTGCCTAGCAACAACACTTTGAAGGCATCTAAAAAAAAAAAAAAAAAATTCGTAAAGGACTAATGACATTTTTTTAAAACTACTGATGTAATGTTATATTTATGGGTGGAACTCCACTTTAAGTACATTTACGTTTTACATACATGATCTGGTCCCCTTGTGTACTTAAAAGTAGGGTATGCCTGTATATATTAGAAGTTATCAAATTCCTTAGTGAGTTAAAGAAAGATGACAACCCTTATGTGTCAGTTCCCAAATATCTATAAATTTTAGAGAGGGCATCACAAATGGAAACTCCTTAACTGGCTATTGCTCTCCCTGTTACCTCTAACGGCCTGCCTTAAGTAACCTAGGGCCAAATTCTCAAAAAAGCTGCCTAACTTAACTTTCAGCAGTTAAGTTACACTGACTTAAAATCTCTACCTAAGTGCCCGATCTTCAAAGCACTTACCTAGAAATTTCAGGCCGTGTAACTTAAGTGCCGCCGTCGCAAGGCGGTCCTCCTCTCCTGGGGGCGTTTAAAATTTAAATGAGGCGCGCTCCCGTGCCGGCCGTACTGCGCATGCGTGTGACGTCATTTTCCCGACGTGCAGCGCGCGAACGTAATTAACGCCGGGCGGCTTTGAGAATTTCGACGGGACACTAAAGTTGCGACGGGTGAAAAAAAAAAGACGCGCCGGGAAAACAAATAATTATAAAAAAAAATGACAGCGTCTCTCAGCATGCATTCCTGAGAGGGAGAACTCCATGCCAATTTTCAAAGAAAAAACCGGCATGGGTTCCCCCCCCAGGAGCATACCAGGCCCTTAGGTCTGGTATGGGTTGTAAGGAGACCCCCCACGCCGAAAAATCGACGTAGGGGGTCCCCCTACAATCCATACCAGACCCGTATCCAAAGCACGCTACCCGGCCGGTCAGGAAGGGAGTGGGGACGAGCGAGCGCCCCCCCCCTCCTGAGCCGTGCCAGGCCGCATTCCCTCAACATGGGGGGGTTGGGTGCTCTGGGGCAGGGGGGCGCACTGCGGGCCCCCCCACCCCAGAGCACCCTGTCCCCATGTTGACGAGGACAGGACCTCTTCCCGACAACCCTTGCCGTTGGTTGTCGGGGTCTGCGGGCGGGGGCTTATCGGAATCTGGGAGTCCCCTTTAATAAGGGGGCCCCCAGATACCGGCCCCCCACCCTAAGTGAATGGATATGGGGTACATCGTACCCCTATCCATTCACCTGGAGGCAAAAAGTAAAAGTTATTAAACACACAACACAAGGGTTTTTAAAATAATTTATTATTCTGCTCCGGAGGCCCCCCCTGTCTTCTTTATTAGCTCTATTACCAGGGGGGCTTCTTCTTCCACTCTCCGGGGGTCTTCTTCCACTCTCCGGGGGTCTTCTTCCACTCTCCGGGGGGGGTTTCTTCTTCCGCTCTCCGGGGGGGGCTTCTCCGCTCTCCGGGGGTCTTCTTCCATCTTCTCCCCTCTTCCGCTGTTGACTCGGCGAACCCCGGTTCTTCTCCAGCTGTCCGGTGCCTTCTTCTTCAGCGCTGGCTGCCTGCTATCTTTGTGTGTTAGCTCAATTAGTAACAGGCAGCCGGCGCGGTCTTCTGTGACGTCACCTTCTTCTCTTCTGTTCTTCTCCCCTCTTCCGATGTTGCCTCGTCGCCTCTTGTCACTGTAATGATGGAAGCGCGCCTTGCATCCCATTTATATAGGCATCACCGTCCCATCATGCTCCGGTAGGTACCCACGTGGTGGGTGCACGTGGGTAGGCACCCACCACGTGGGTACCTGCCGGAGCATGATGGGACGGTGATGCCTATATAAATGGGATGCAAGGCGCGCTTCCATCATTACAGTGACAAGAGGCGACGAGGCAACATCGGAAGAGGGGAGAAGAAGAACCTGACGTCACAGAAGACCGCGCCGGCTGCCTGTTAGAAATTGAGCTAACACACAAAGATAGCAGGCAGCCAGCGCTGAAGAAGAAGGCACCGGACAGCTGGAGAAGAACCGGGGTTCGCCGAGTCAACAGCGGAGAGCGGCGAAGAGAGAGGAAGACCCCCGGAGAGCGGAGAAGCCCCCCCCTGGAGAGCGGAAGAAGAAACCCCCCCCCGGAGAGCGGAGAAGACCCCCGGAGAGTGGAAGAAGAAGACCCCCCTGGTAATAGAGCTAATAAAGAAGACAGGGGGGGCATCCGGAGCAGAATAATAAATTATTTTAAAAACCCTTGTGTTGTGTGTTTAATAACTTTTACTTTTTGCCTACAGGTGAATGGGTAGGGGTACGATGTACCCCATATCCATTCACTTAGGGTGGGGGGCCGGTATCTGGGGGCCCCCTTATTTGAGGGGACTCCCAGATTCCGATAAGCCCCCGCCCGCAGACCCCGACAACCAACGGCAAGGGTTGTCGGGAAGAGGTCCTGTCCTCATCAACATGGGGACAGGGTGCTCTGGGGTGGGGGGGCCCGCAGTGCGCCCCCCTGCCCCAGAGCACCCAACCCCCCCATGTTGAGGGCATGCGGCCTGGCACGGCTCAGGAGGGGGGGGGCGCTCGCTCGTCCCTACTCCCTTCCTGACCGGCCGGGTAGCGTGCTTTGGATACGGGTCTGGTATGGATTGTAGGGGGACCCCCTACGTCGATTTTTCGGCGTGGGGGGGTCTCCTTACAACCCATACCAGACCTAAGGGCCTGGTATGCTCCTGGGGGGGGAACCCATGCCGGTTTTGAATTTAAAAATTGCCGTGGAGTTCTCCCTCAGGAATGCATACCAAATGCCGTCGCTTGAATGGGCCTTTACAAGGTGTGACTAACTTTACACATTGTAAAACCAGCCCTAGTTTTGCGCAAGCAAATTCGGAACTTACGCAGAAATCACAATGATGAAATGCTTTGAGAATCTGCTTAAGTCCTCATTTGCATACGCAAAGCTGCATTTCAATGAGAAATGCCCCCAGTGGCGGATGCAGTACTGCATCCTAAGATCTGACCGTGTAAGTGTCTTACACATGTCAGATTTTCTGCCTAACTTTGGAAAAAGCCTTTTGAGAATCGTTTCCAAAGTTAGGCACAGACTGAACAGCAGTTAAGTCTGCGTTTCTCTTTTGGGAATCAGGCCCCTAGAGACTTTAGATGCAACCATATTCAAATTATTCTCAGTCTCTGACTACAGTGAGCCTATAACTGTCCATAGACTGGTTGTCCATAAACTATAATTGATGGCTGGCTGTTAAAAAATAGCCATGTATTGCTTTAATGCATTTACATTGGAGTTGTGCCTTATGATACAACCCCACAAAAATGGGTGTTCAAAAGAAGAGAATGCATAGGGGAGGACAGGTAGGCTTCTAGTCCACCAGATATCACTGTAATGTTTATCTGGATTGAAAAATCTCATAACCTGTAAAATTCTGCTTTAAGCTGATTGGTGTCTCTCGTAGGATTGTTATACTGTTTAAACCTCCATGTATATAGTATATCTATGATTATGTTGTTTTGAACTGCAATTGTATAATGAGCACAGGGTAGAATTATATCCCTACAAAATTGATTGTCCTCCCTGAAGAACAAATATAACAATATATGTTACTTATTTATGCCACCATTGACTGAAAAAAGCATCTAGAACATCTGCTGCCAAAAACTGCCTATCAGATGTGGCAAATCAGCTATTTTGTCTTTGCCTTTTATGTATGAGGCTAAAGGAGGTTTCGTGCATGTACTATGTGTGATTTGGCATTTAGAAAAGGGAATAAACAATGCCTACTAATATGGTTGCTAAAAAGCATATTAAACGCTCAACTGTGACCATGATACATAACCCAAATATTTACCTATACTTAACAAGCAATAAATTAACTTAAAAAAAAAAAACATCACTGACATCTATAGCTGGCGCCACTACGAAGCAAGTATTTATATAATCATCAAAGGATGTTTTACTTTCTTACTTTCTCTCTTTAGATGAGCTTCCCCCTACCACCAGTAAGTTGGATGCATGCCAGCCTTCTAATCTCTAATGTAAACATAAAGCATGTGCACAGAAAGAAGGAAGTGATGAGACAGTATTTGGACTTCACTGCTTCTATTGTAAACTTTGAGAAAGCATTGCTCCACAGTGGATGTCATTACAGAGGTAAGTAAGGGCTCATTCACACATGCAGCTATCATTGCTGCTTCTCTAAAAAATTGAACTGCAGATATACAATGTGTTACCTCCTTACCACCTGATTTGACCCTCAAAATACCAACCCATTGCACTGCAATCCTGGCATTGTACATAGTTGCAAGGTGGTTGCAGCACAGTCCCACTCACTTGAATGGGTAAAGTATTGCCCTTTGAATGTGACATGCTTTTTAATTTTTCACATGCCCATAGCATGTGTACAGTCCTAAGTAAAAACATTTCTGTTTTTAGGTGGGCCGTCTGGGAAAAAAGTAAACCTTGGCTCAACCATCTGTTTTTACCCCCTGCTATCCATGTGGGTGAGTTTTAAGGGGTTATTTTAAAGTTGTAACCACTTACAGACCGTAATATTTTCCTGCTTAATGACCAGGCCATTTTTTGCGATATGGCACTGCGCCACTTTAACTGACAATTGTCGTGCGATGATGTACCCAAACAAAATTGTCTTTCTTTTTTTCCCACAAATAGAGCTTTCCTTTGGTGGTATTTGATCATCTCTGGGTTTTTTATTTTTTGCACCATAAACAAAAAAAGAGAGCAACATTTAAAAAAATATATATATATATGTCCCCAAAAATGTTTTTAAAAAACAAATTTCCATTGTGGTACAGCACATTGTGTGAATTCACAGAAGGGGGCAGAATCCACCAGGCTGAAATGTAAAATTTGAACAGCCAACAGCTTTGACAAGCTTGCATTTAGATGCTGGACATGTGGGTGCAGGGACTGTATTTTTTTTCTGCTGCAGCTGATGGGGTAGAGACATTTTCAGGCTATAGTCTACAGCTGGTGGTGTGCTGCTGGCAGATGTGCTGCTAGGACCTGGGACACCCTATGCTATACCATCATCCCTGTCAGTCAGGGCTGCTGAGAGGTAATGACTCGGTATAGCAGGGTCAGATTTAAGTGGGTAAGAAAGAGAAGGGACAGATTTGTGCCCCTTTTGTGTAGCTTTTAGGTGCTCTTGCCAATGGGCTGAGTGGTTTGGATGTTAAATGTCTTGTGAAGCATGAACACAGAAGTAAATGGTGTTAAACTGGCAGTAACGCACACAAAACTATATGGCGTTAATCTGGCAGTAAAGCACACATAAGTAAATGGTGTTAAACTAGCAGTAACGCACACAGAACTACATGGCATTAAACTGGCAGTAACACACAAAAAACTATATGACGTTAAACTGGCAAGGCGCACACAGAACTATATGGCGTTAATCAGGCAGTAATGCACACAAAACTATGTGGCGTTAAACTGGCAGAAAGACTTTTAACTTTTTTATTATTTACAGTGACTACTGTAGCTAGTATGGATACTAAAAAATAGATCATCTATGTACGCAAAGTCACAGTTAAAGGGGTTGTAAAGGTAAAAAAAATCACTAAATAGCTTCCTTTACCTTAGTGCAGTCCTCCTTCACTTACCTCATCCTTCGATTTTGCTTTTAAATGTCCTTATTTATTCGGAGAAATCCTCACTTCCTGTTCTTCTGTCTGTAACTACACACAGTAATGCAAGGCTTTCCCCCTGGTGTGGAGAAAGCCTCTTGAGGGAGGAGGGGGCGAGCAGGCAAGTCAGGACACTCTCTAATTTGCAGATAGAGAAAGGAGCTGTGTGTTAGTGGGCGTCCTGACACTCCTGCTCGCCCCCTCCCCCCTCAAGAGGCTTTCTCCACACCAGGGAGAAAGCCTTGCATTACTGTGTGGAGTTACAGACAGAAGAACAGGAAGTGAGGATTTCTCAGAAGAAATAATGACATTTAAAAGCAAAATCGAAGGATGGGGTAAGTGAAGGAGGACTGCACTAAGGTAAAGGAAGCCATTTAGGGGAAATTTTTTTACCTTTACAACCCATTTAACATTTGGACAACATGACATACATTGGGAGTTTTTTTTATTACCATTGTATACAGCAAAGTGGCATAGTGGTTTGTTTGCTCTCCCTGTATTTGCATGGGTTTCCTTCTAGTATTATAGTTTCTTCCCACATTCCAAATACATGCTGGTAGGTTAATTGACTCCTGTCTATTTTGTCCCTAGTATATATGCTGCTCTAGTATTCCAGCTGCCTATCAAGCGTGGATGGCTTTGGCTTTTCAGAGGGTTGACAATGACTGTTGCAAGTAAATGAGCCCTAAGACTAGCTCAATTCCAATATTAATAAGCTCAAAAGTTTGATTTAAGTGATAGGTGGAGTCTGGTAGGGTAACCCACACGCTTGTCCCTTGTGTATCTTGAGACCTCCACAGCTGAATCTCTTTTGGCTTTATTCTTATCCATTTTAAAACTTTTCCCACACACCTTAGAGTGTTTCTACTGCTCCTGTTGTTTAATCGGTAATATGTACTGTCTTAATTAAAAAGGAAATGTTCTTGTAAAGGCAGCAGCAGATGTACAAGTCAGAGAACCCAGAGGCAAACTCTTACCAAAGTAGTCTTCAAGAAATATAACAGACCACTAGAACACCAATGAGTGGTTTAACGCTTGGGCATCTGCCAAAAACCTACATATAAATTCTACCACTTAAAAAATCAATAAAATTATCTAAATTAATTCCAGCATTAATATGAATAAATAGATTGTCAGTGCCTTTAATTTATCTTAAGTCAGTAATTACAGTATGTGTACATACTTTACTAACCATCTGTATAAACAGTGAATCATGCCATGATTGCCTTCAGACTTAGAGAAAGAACTAGCTGTAAGCACAAGGCTCATGCTGTATTTAGTTTATCCATCAAATAAACATTGTGCATCCATAGATTCTTTTTCTTTATGTAGTGAAGTTTTTATATCTGTATACAAGTTTTAATTGAACCCCATTGCATTTCCCCTCTAGATTTCGCCAACATCGAATACACTAAAATTCCTTTCTTTACAGTGCAGCTATCAAGACGAATTACTAGTAATAGATGACAAAGGTCCCTCAGTAACGTAGCTTTTGTTTGGCCATCTGTGTAAATCTTTGAACAAGCTTCCAAAATGTTCATAAATAAAAAAGACAAAAGATAATTTTCTTCTCATTTTAAACTCGTCCAGCAATTGCTTACCACTTAAATCTCATTTCCTAGTTTTCCTATACCCATTTCCATATGTCCACAGTTCTTTAAACATCAGTATTTTTTCACCCTCCTCCGCTTAACTCTTTATCATGAGCTACATACCTTACACCATATTCCAAGAAAAACTTGTACTGATACATTAATATGGAGTGAAAGAATATATTTTACTTTGTGAACTTAATACTACCTAGGTGGCATTTCCTTGACAGATCCCTGTATAAATCATTCTTCATCTTTCAGTCCCGTTGGGCATTGTGTATTTTGGAATAACTATGCATTAATATATTATAGGCCACCCACTGTATTAAGCAGAGTAAATAGCAAGTAATACATTTTCTCCAGTTGTGTGACATCTCATGTAATAAGACGCATTTCAGCTTACTCAGAATTTGATGGAGGTAAAATTGTTCATAATCAAAATCATCTCACACATGAAACTGACATCAATCTCCCAGGATCACCATTTCCACTCATGATTTGTAAAGTTTTGGTGCATCCTAATGTGAGTGCAAAGTATTCTGGAAATGTGCTGCTGAAGTAACATCTCAAATGAACACCAGATGCTGTTCACTAGATACTCTTTCAGTTTCCAATAAATGCAGACCCGGTCAGGAGACAGGTACAGATTATTCTAGAGGAAGGCAGGATAATAATGCACTATGATACGATTCTGTTTCATCTCTTTTATATGCAATCAGTTGGGTGGTGAAGGTTGATTGTAAAAGTATGACATTTGTTTTTAAATATGCACTCATTCAAATCAAATCAATTTGCTTTTTGTGATCTACATATTTCCTAATGTCACTTTTCTATGTAAACTATTCACTGACTAAAATGATGGATTGCTTTGTATGGACACACAATCACAAGATTTCAATTAAATGGTCACAGACGGATGATATCTAAGAACTACAACAATCTTGATCTCTGTCCCTTATTACCAGTAGTTGGAAAAACAAAAAGAAAACAAAAAGAAAAAAGTAAAGTACATTTGCCATACAGTTTAACAAGCCACCAACACTTGTCTCTGACATTATCAGTGACTTGCATGCTCAACATGCCCAGGCATCATGATATTCCTGAACTTCTTCCTTCTAGTACTGGACATTCACTAATCACTATGAGTTGATATTTATGATACATAACTGTAAGTTCCTGTATATCAGCAATGTCTTCCTGATGGAAATAAACATGGGGCCAGATTCACAGAAAAAGTACGCCAGAGTATCTGCTGATACTCCGGCGTACTTTCTAATTTGCCGCGTCGTATCTTTATTTTGAATTCTCAAACAAAGATACAACGGCATTTGGCCAAGATCAGACCGACGTACGGCTTCGTACGCCTTCGGATCTTAGGATGCAATACTTCGGCGCCCGCTGGGTGGAGTTTGCGTCGTTTTCCGCGTCGGGTATGCTAATTAGCTGTTTACGGCGATCCACAAAGGTTTGCGCGTTCGTCGCATTCTCTTACGTAGTCGCTAGTCGGCTTTTCCCGTCGTAAAGTTGCAATTGCCATTTAGGTGGTGTAAAAATAGACAGCCCATGTTAAAGTATGGCCGTCGTTCCCGCGTCAAATTTAATTTTTTTTTATTTTTTGCGTAAGACGTCCGGGAATAGGAAAGGACGTAACGCACGTCGCCGTTCAAAAAATTACGTTGGTGCGACGTCATTTCGCGCAAAGCACGGCGGGAAATTTCAAAACGGACCATGCGCAGTACATTCGGCATGGGAACGCGCCTAATTTAAATGATACATGACCATTTGAATTAGGCGGGCTTGCGCCGAACGGCTTTACGCTACGTCGCCGCAAGTTTACAGGCAAGTGCTTTGTGAATCAAGCACTTGCGCTGAAAACTTGCGGCGGTGTAACGTAAATGACATACGTTACTCCGCCGCAAATGTATGTGAATCTGGCCCATTGTGCTTATTGAGATGGATGAGTGCCTGAGCAAAGATTTATGTTTGTTCCTTCTCATGCAATAGTACTGCAGTAACCTCTTATGGAACTTTTATAGCGGCAATCAATATATCAATATTGTATAAAAGGTATACATTTTATTCTACATAGGTTAAAAACAAACCTCCATGAGGGTCATAATGTATAAAAAATAGCACAACAATGTATACAGGTAGAATATTTGGTGGCGATACCCAATACCATATATGACCGAACACTAAGGGCTAGATTCACGTACGGCGGCGTATCTTTCTGCCGGCGTAGCGCATTCCATTTGCACTACCCTGACGTAAGATAGTGAGGCAAGTACTGTATTCACAAAGCAATTGCCTCCTAAGTTACGTTGACGTAGCGTAAACGGGCCGGCGTAAGCGCGCCTAATTTAAATGAGGAACAGGGGGCGTGTTTTATGTTAATGAATCGTGACCCGACGTGATTGACGTTTTTCGCGAACGGCACATGCGCCGTCCGTGGACATATCCCAGTGTGCATTGCTCCAAAGTACGCCGCAAGGACCTATTGGTTTCGACGTGAACGTAAATTACGTCCATCCCCATTCACGGACGACTTACGCAAACGACGTCCATACAAAATTTGACGCGGGAACGACGTCCATACTTAACATAGGATACGCCTCATGTAGCAGGGGTAACTTTACGCCTGAAAAAGCCTAACGTAAACAACGTAAAAAAATGCGCCGGGCGGACGTACGTTTCTGAATCGGCGTATCTACCTAATTTGCATATTCCTTGCGTAAATCGACAGAAGCGCCACCTAGCGGCCAGTGTAAATATTCAACTAAGATACGACGGCGAAAGAGACTTACGCCAGTCGGATCTTAGCAAAATTCCGGCGTATCTTGTTTTCTGAATACAGAAAAAAGATACGCCGGAGCATCCTAGAAGTTACGCGGCGTATCAATAGATACGCCAGCGTAACTTCTTTCTGAATCTACCCCTAAGTGTTGGTTGATATGAAGATGGAATTTTCTCACGTTCCTTCTGTTTTTGGTCACTTTCCTATGCATTTAGTCATCATGTATCCTAAACTGATATCCTGGTAACAATTTGAATTGTCTTTTTTTTTTTTCCTCCTCTTCTGATCCAGGTAAGAAATCGTCTTTTTCTTGGTTCCTGCATCATGATCTGCTCGTTGTAATGATGGTCCCCTATTTTTTTATACTTTCTTTATTTCAAAACCTTACATGTCATGAATACAGAAATTTTAATACAAATTGTTAGATCAGATTTCAGTAGTACAACAGAGAAAAAATGTCAAACTTTATATAAATTCATTTTTGTATATTGGAGAAAATGTTAACATTAACTATCCACACAACAAATGAAAAGCAGAATCATAAAAGACAATAAAAAGGTAATTGCCAATACCAGGAATCTGGATTTAAAATCCTGACCAGATGGTATTATACTCCTTACAGGATTCATAAAATGTTCTCACAATGTACGGAGACTTGCTGGAGATGTGGAGAAGAGGTGGTGAATATGTTACATATCTTTTGGTCCTGTAATAAGCTCCAATCCTTTTGGACAAGTGCATTGGATCACCCAAAAATTCAGTTGCCTTTTTTTCCTGGGAGACTTGGCAGTGCAGTGGGGAGGAATGTTGTCCAGCCACCTTCCTTGAACTGAATGCTGGCCCCCCTACTGTTTTTGTTGATCCAGTTCTATGGAAAAAAAATATTTTTTTTTTGTTGAGGGTATTGCATGATATACTGTGTGTGGTAGCTTGGGCCTCTGTTGGTCTCTGTCTGGTCATACTAGGGCAAGTGAACAGTTCTGTACCTATATCTCCATTTGATGATCTGCTGTCTTGGCATGAAAACTGTTGTCTTTGATATTTAAAGCGGTTGTATATTGTCACCTGTAAGGCAAATGGCATAATGAGCTAGTATGCAACTGGAGCCACGATGTTTAGGAGATATGTTTTTTTACCTACAGGTAAGCCTTATTATAGGCGTACCAGTAGGTAAAAGTAAAAAAAAAGACTATACAACCACTTTAAGTACTGTTTACCTATTTGTATCATTGTGACCTGAACTTGCCATTTTCATGTACACCCCCTGTACTTTGTCTATTGAAAATAAAGAATTGAAAAAAAAAGGTAAATGCCTTTCTAGGTGCTCTTGATCATCTCTATTTATAACTTTTCCAAATAGAACATTATATTGCAGCATTTCCAAAATTAACAAAAAAAGAAAAAGGCAACCATTTGAAAGAGAGAAGACTAAAATTACAGACTAGACAAGTCGCACGTGTCTGTACTGTTCAACAACTCCAACTCCAATTTTCCACAGATGGAGCCTAAGAAAACCTGCATGAATCCATTGGAGCACCACCATTTTCCTTGCATGAAAGAGGACAATCTCAAGAATTTATTTTAGTAAGTGCCAACTTCCAAGTCTCCAAGCATACCCAAAAGATCACTTTGGACTACATATATTGGCGTTATCAAAATTGCACATGTTGTTGTCTGAGTAATATACGATCTATCTTGACTGTCCCTATTTACTGTATTTTAGTTATACCTCAACATTGCATATGATACTTGGTTTTACAGGCATGCAATCTTCAGGTCTCTCTACCCATACTATACTATAGTATACTACTATACTTCTAATATGTCTATCTGCCACCTGCCCAATTATTAACCTAACAAATGAAAGTATTACAGTGAAGGTATACCCTTCTTGGGGAAGGGTACGGGTTTGTATAGGGTCTTCTTGTGCCTCAGCATGAACCCAACATTATCAATAGTAACATGGAGAATCCACAATGGTATCCACAGTTGTCTAAAATAACAATGTTTAAGCTTATACTGATATATATACTGATATAGATGATATAATGAAATGAAAGCAGCAGCACTAACGTGAACTTTCTTGAGGTAATTTAATTTTCATAACAGTATGTATTATGGCGTTGGAATTTTAACCTCCCTGGCGGTATGATTCTGTCTGGAATTACGTACCAAAAGCGGTACAATTATTTGCAAGGAAATTTGGCGTTTTATATTGTAGGCCTGCAATTCTTAGGAATAACTCATTTAAATCTGACCAATCAAGAGTGTAGTAGGCATCCCGGGTATGACATTTTTTTAAAAACAAAATTATAAATTATAATATAATAAATAATTATAAATAATTATAACAAATAATAATATAATTATAATAAAAATTATTCAATAATGTAATCAACTCAAAATCACTGAAATTTGCTCAGTTGCAGAATTGTCGCTGTCATTACTTTTATTTTTTTTATGACGAATTTCCCCACAAATCGCTATCGCTCAATTCTGCAAGTGATTATAATTTATTATCGCTGTTTTCTAGCTGCTCTAAAACCATTTTTGACATAAAGGGACACGTTTGGACAATCTACAGTTTGCAGGCAGAAAGAACAGTTTTTATTATACAAAAGAACATGTAGGGCACTGGGCAGACCACTAGGGACAAGGGGTGTGTGTATTTTTTACATACAGTACTGTAATCTATAAGATTACAGTATACTGTATGTAATGTGTTTGTTTACTTTTTTGAATTTGGCGCCGTTCTCCGCCCCCATGCGTCGTAATGTCGCAGGGAACGGAGATCGGCGGCACACGGGGACACTGTGAATCGAGCGAGTACCCGCTCGCTCACACAGCGGGGATGCATCGCTGGATCCAGGGACAAGGTAAGTAACTTGTCTGTGGATTCAGCGAGCAGGTAAGCCACGCCGCTGCACACTCTGCACAGCTACCCTGAGCGTGACTCGGGGATACCGATCCTGGCATTGAAAATCCACCCCAAGTCACGCTCGGGGATACCGCCAGGGAGGTTAACACTTATATGGGGAAAAAGTATGATGACGATGTTCCCCTGATCTGAATATAATTAACATTGGAACAGTAAATAGGAAAAGCTTTAAATGTATTTATACATTGGGGCCCGGATTCTCAAACGAGTTACGCTGGCGTATCTCTGAGGCCTCGTACACACGGACAGACTGTCCGATGAAAACGGTCCGCCGGACCGCTTTCATCGGACATGTCCGCTCGGAGATTTCTGTCTGGTGGTTGTACACACCATCAAACAGAAATCCGCGCGGACACGATGCGCGGTGACGATGACTTGGCGACGTGCGCGGCCCTGGAAGGTCAATGCTTCCACGCATGCGTCGAATCACTTCGATGCATGCGAGGGCTTTCGGCCGAGCGGACATGTCTGGTGAGTCTGTACAGACGACCGAACATGTCCGACGGACAGGCTTCCAGAGGACATGTTTCTTAGCACGTCGGGAAATTTCGGGACGACGCATGTGCAGTTCATTCGGCACCGGGACGCGCTTCATTTAAATGAAACCCGCCCCCAACCCGCCCGATTTTAAATCCGCCGCCAGAAATACACTACGCCGCCGTAACTTACGGCGCAAACTCGCTGAGGATTCGAAAATGCGCCAGGTAAGGTACGGCGGCGTAGTATATCTCTGATACGCCGCGCCGATCTACATGTATGTGGATCTGGCCCATAGTAAGTGAGGTTGAAAAAAGACACAAGTCTATTAAGTTCAACCTATTAGTGTACTGCTTGGTTAAGATTGAAAAGAATGAGGTCAGCTAAAATTAACTAATATGATTTTGGTAGATGCATTACTTGTGTACTTTCATTTTTAGTGGCCATTATAAGCATGATCTCACTCTCCTTGTTTATCTGTGTATTTTATATTGTGAAAAATGCAGTAAAAGTGTTTACATGGGTTACAAATTTGGAAGTCTGATATGAGGTCATGCTTCTAGAATGCTTGAGAGATGTGATCTCAATATCTTTATTCTTGACAAATATTCTACCCATATGTGTACTGCATATTTTTAGGATTTATTTTATCATACTTATTTATCTTTATAAAAAGTGGTATATTTCTTTTAAATAGGAAACTGTTTTGCTTACATGAATAAATAGTGTTTAGTGATGTTGTTCTTTGAAGCATTACTTATCCTGAAGCCAGAAACTGTCTATAGTGGTCTAATGGCTGCTGGTACAATTTCTATGTTCCTGGCTTGCCATGCCTGCAGTGCAAAAACATAACCTAAAATGAATAACTCTGAGAAACAATTATTCTTTGTAACTATTTTCATTTGTAAACCTCATCAATCTGGAGGTGCCAAGTAGGATTTAATATTTTCAGAATTCATTGAATTTAGTGACTGATTTATCTCCTCTGTTTTCCATCCCCAGTTTCCTGAACAGAAGAAAGGAACTTACCCAATCTTACACTTCAGTCGACATTGGGACTTGTTAGCTGCTTCCAAATACACTTCAGCTATTGAAAAAGAAATGGGGCCAGCATGAGATGTAATTAATAATTTTACAATCCAGAACAGATTACGCATTATAATATAATCTACTTTCTAAAATACTTGTAGATGGACAACAAAGTAATACTTATTAGAGTACAGAAGCAAGAATAATAAGGCAAGAGCAAAACTTAATAAAGTACAAACACTCTCTTCTAAAGATCCCAATTTATTTTATCAGTGCCCCAATAGGACAAACCATAACAAATTACCTGTTACCCACATCAACCTTTCTGATCCTTTTTCTAGATGTTATTTATTGAAAAACATTTTTTCTCTAACAAACACATTAAACCATAGAAACACAAAAAACAATAAAACACATCCACAAAATAATAAAATAAAAAAAAGTAAACCCAACCATACAGTACATATTTAAAACATTATACATTATATTATATTATATAACAATATAAAAAAGCCGCGCCAAATGTCAAAACAAATATCTATGTAACATTTAGACAGTCCACAGATGATATAAATGGTAGTGGATTTTCAACCAATCATCCAGCAAAAAAAGAATCAGTATATTGATCAGAGGCTGATTTGCATGTGGAAACATTAGCGTGTCAAATTTTCAATGCACCTGGTGACATGCATACAATCTGTGTAATCCCACCACCAGAAATGTATATCAGCTTACCAGATGGCAAGCCTTTAGTGCAATTGGCTATAACCCAGCCACGGCCTTTGAATCCCCTGGGCTAAGATGCTCCAAGATTCCCAGTCAAATGGCAGCCTTGGTATGGAAAGTGATGAGTGTTTGCGGTTTGGGACGCAAACACAACCCGTCAGTAAAACAGCAATCGTAACCCAATCCGGTTCGCATGCAGGCGGGAAGACAGAAAGGGACGCAATAGCGTGATACCGTAGGTATAACAGATTTATTAAAAACAGTAGTGTACTTACACTTAGGCAGTTTAAAAACAGCATGTAATAGGTAAAAAGCCGGCCGGCTTGAGGAGCCCTCCTCCTAGGCGTGGTGACGTCACTGACGCTGCCTCCAGACGCGTTTCGTCCTATTGGACGTTCTCAATGGGGACCCCCATTGAGAACGTCCAATAGGACGAAGCGCGTCTGGAGGCAGCGTCAGTGACGTCACCACGCCTAGGAGGAGGGCTCCTCAAGCCGGCCGGCTTTTTACCTATTACATGCTGTTTTTAAACTGCCTAAGTGTAAGTACACTACTGTTTTTAATAAATCTGTTATACCTACGGTATCACGCTATTGCGTCCCTTTCTGTCTTCCCGCCTGCATGCGAACCGGATTGGGTTACGATTGCTGTTTTACTGACGGGTTGTGTTTGCGTCCCAAACCGCAAACACTCATCACTTTCCATACCAAGGCTGCCATTTGACTGGGAATCTTGGAGCATCTTAGCCCAGGGGATTCAAAGGCCGTGGCTGGGTTATAGCCAATTGCACTAAAGGCTTGCCATCTGGTAAGCTGATATACATTTCTGGTGGTGGGATTACACAGATTGTATGCATGTCACCAGGTGCATTGAAAAATTGACAAGCTAATGTTTCTACATGCAAATCAGCCTCTGATCAATATACTGATTCTTTTTTTGCTGGATGATTGGTTGAAAATCCACTACCATTTATTTCATCTGTGGACTGTCTAAATGTTACATAGATATTTGTTTTGACATTTGGCGCGGCTTTTTTATATTGTTTTTATATTGTTTTATTCTTCTGTTATCGCACGCTAGCCGCTGCCTAAAGACTGTGTTGTGGTAGCGCGGTTTTTTGTTTTATATTATATTATATCCTCTTATGCTCCCAAGCTTTTAGCACCTTTCATATTTTCACAACTTTGGTAACAGACCAAGTACCTGAATCTATTTTGTTTGTTCTATTTTTAAATGTAACCACTGGGAGACAACTGCACTTCTATCCAAGCCATTTTTCAGCATTCTTACATAGTTACATATTTAGTCAGGTTGAAAAAAGACACAAGTCCATCCAGTTCAACCATAAAAAAATAAATAGAATAAAATAAAAAATATCGTACAATCTCATATATCCAATTCTATACCCACAGTTGATCCAGAGGAAGGCAAAAAAAACAGCAGAGCAAGATCCAATTTGCTACAGCAGGGGGAAAAATTCATTCCTGATCCCCGGAGAGGCAATCGGATTTACCCTGGATCAACTTTACCAATAAATGTTAGGCCGGGTACACACGGACAAACATGTATGGTGAAAGCGGTCCGTCGGACCGTTTTCACCATACATGTCTGCCAGAGGGCTTCTGTACGATGGTTGTACACACCATCGTACAGAAGTCCGCGCGTAAACAATACGCGGGGCGTGTCCGCGGTGTCGCCGCGTCGATGACGCGGTGTCGCCGCGACAATGACGCGGCGACGTGCGCGGCCCGCCTTTAAAATGCTTCCACGCATGCGTCGAAGTCATTCGACGCATGCGAGGGACGGCGGGCGCCTGGACATGTACGGTAGGTCTGTACTGACGACCGTACATGTCCGAGCGGGCTGAATTCCAGCGGGCTGTTTTAAAACAAGTCCAGGAATATTTGTCTGCTGGGAAAAGGCCCGGCGGGCAAATGTTTGCTGGAATTCGGCCCGCTCGCGCCCACACACGACCAAACATGTCTGCTGAAACTGGCCTGCGGGCCAGTTTCAGCAGACATGTTTGCTCGTGAGTATGGGGCCTTAGTGGTTAGTGAATAACTCAACACCAAGTTCACTATATGGACCCCTTATATATTTGTACATGTTGATCATATCCCCCCTTATTCTCCTCTTCTCAAGAGTGAATAAATTCAGTTGTTCTAATTCTAATACACATTCCTCCCCCTTAAGCGCTCAAAGTAAAAAATAAAACCCAACATAGTGTTTTCTTTCTTAAAAGATTCCATCTTTTATCAAAATTATTAAAATGCAATCACATTTCACTGTACATGGGTATCTGGTGCACAACAGAATAACCGCATTTAACCCTGTCCCCTGATTCCCAAAGAAATTGCATGATCGTGATGTAACGCATAGGACGGAGTCGGTGATGTCAGTACCAGGAAGTCAGGCAAGGAAGTGTGATATTGAAACTGACATATACCGGTTTATTTATTTATTTATTTTGTTTACAAATACCTGTTTATTTTTAAGGAGACAGGGTTAAATGCAATTATTACATTGTTTATTTATTTATTTTTTATTTTTTGAGTGTGTATATAGAGCTAGTTCGCTTTAAGAGGATTTCAAAGCTGCAAGTAGACCTTTAAAGAATGGAGATTATCTGGAAGTGTATGAACCTATTTGGAAAAGCCCTGAGGTGTATAACCCTCTAAAAGAGGATGGCTATATTTGACCTATTTGATCTACAATATAAGTCATAATGGAAGGTGAGAGCATAATACGAAAGGTTACATAGTTACGTAGTTAGTTTGGTTGAAAAAAGACACAAGTCCATCCAGTTCATCTAGTAAAAGGATAAAAATATATACAATCCTATGTGCACAATCCTACACCCACAGTTGATGCAGAGGAAGGCAAAAATAAAACAGCAAAACATGATCCAATTTTCTCCAGCAGGGGGAAAAATTATTCCTGATTCCCCATGTGGCAATTGGATATTCCCTGGATCATGTTTAAATATTAGTATCCAGTTATATTATGTACATTTAGGAAAAAATCCAGGCCTTTTTTAAAGCAATCTACTGAGCCGTCAGGACCAGCTCTTAAAGTGATACTAGAGGTTCACGTTTAAAAAAAATTAAATAAAAAACATGTCATACTTACTTACCTTGGTTTGCACAAAGTGGCCCCGATCGTTCTCTTCTGGGATCCCACGGCGGCTCTCCTGGCTCCTCTTCACAATAGACAACCCCCTCTGGCATGCTCTCTCCTGAGGATGTTACCTTGCGGGCTCCCGCGTCATACACTCAGCGTACATAGCCGACGAGTGTATGAATCGGCCCTGCCCCTGGCCGATGCGTCATTGGATTTGATTGACAGCAGCGGGAGCCAATGGCTGCACTGCTATCAATCTGTCCAAAGAAGACAGACAAGCCGTGTGGAGAATGACGCGAAATCGCGCCCATGGAAGTTTGGGGCTCAGGTAAGTAAAACAGGAGCTCGGGGGGGGGGGGGCGTACAGTGCAAGGTGTTTTTTACCTTAATGCAAAGGGAGTCTATTCCACATTTTCCCAGCTCTTACTGTGAAGAAACCTTTCTGTTTTTTGGAATCACATCAGTTTTTTCCAGATGCAAAGAGCGCCCCCTTGTCCTCTGTGATGACCTTAAAGTGAATAACTCAATGCCAAGTTCACTATATGGACCACTTACGTATTTATAAATGTTGATCAAATTCCACCTTAACCTTAATCTCCTCTTCTCAAGAGAGAATAAATTCAGTTCCTCTTATTCTTTCACATAGCTGAGCTCCTCCATGTCTCTTATCAGTTTGGTTGCCCTTCTCTGCACTTTCTCCAGTTCTCCAAAATAATTTTTGTGAACTGGTGCCTAAAACTGAACTGCTAATTCCAGATGAGCACAGAGCTCATCTGGAATCTTTGGTTCCCTCTTCGCTGCTCTTGGCCCCTCCCTCCGGTCGAGTGCCGACACAGCATGCAGCTTGCTATGGGGGCACCCGTGGTGAGTCACGTGGGTAGGTACCGGAGCATAATGGGGCTGTGACATCATAAGAGGCCTATATAAATCGCTGCGAACCGCGCACCCTGCATTACTGCGGGAAGAAGCTTGTGTCAACATCGGAAGAAGAGAAGGCAGAAGAAGGCAGAAGAAGAGCGGGCTGGCCACCGCTAGTAATTGAGCTAACACGAAGATAGCGGCGGCCAGCCCTGAAGAAGAAGGCACCGGTCACAGTGCCCCCCCCTGCCCCAGAGCACCCAACCCCCCCATGTTGAGGGCATGCGGCCTGGTACGGCTCAGGAGGGGGGGGCACTCGCTCGTCCCCACTCCTTTCCTGACTGGCTGGGCAGCGTGCTTTGGATACGGGTCTGGTATGGATTGTGGGGGGACCCCCACGCCGTTTTTTTGGCATAGGGGGGTTCTCCTTACAACCTATACCAGACCTAAGGACCTGGTATGCACCTGGGGGGTGAACCCATGCCGGTTTTATATTTAAAATTTGGTGTGGAGTTCCCCCTCAGGATTCATACCAAAATTGATGGCACAGTGGCTGTGTTTGATGGCATGGCACAGTGGTGACAACTGATGGCACAGTGGCTGCATTTGATGGGCACAGTGAGGCTGCAATTTTTTTATTTTTTTCGTTTGCCCCCCCCCAAAAAAATTTGGAGCACCAGCCGCCACTGGTTGTGGGCTTAGGGCAAAGACTGTCCAAGAATGCAGGGAAATTCTCCAGAAAATTGGAATATGCTATAGGTGCTGTGCTTCCTATGACCATTTTGCTAAAAATATAAGGTTGCCATCAAGTGCACAGAATTCAGTAATGACAAACACGGTACAGCTATGCATCCTGCTCCAGACAGTCCACAGCAGCCATCTGCAATAAACCCTGCATCAAATAATGGTGAGAAGCAACAAAGCCATGCTCCAGCCACTACAATTGTTTCTTCTTCATGTACTGAAGTCTGCGGAGAAGGATTAAGCCACAAATGCTGTGCCAAGGTATGCCTAGTCAAAATATATCTAAGGAATCAACCTGAGAAAGCTACCAGCATGTATGCCATAATAGATGAACAGAGAAAAAGATCCCTGGTCAAGCCTGAATTCTTTGAGATCTTTGGCATAAAGGGACATGCAACACCATATACTCTTAATGCCTGTTCTGGTCTTGTAGAAACCTCTAGCAGAAAGGTAGATGGGTTCATGGTCTCTCATATCAAGGCAAAGAATGGCATGCCCTTGCCAACATTAGTTGAGTGTGACCAAATACCAGACAGCAGGGAAGAAATTCCTACTCCAGAAGCTGCATATCACCATCCCCACTTAAGGCACCTGGTTTCCGAGATTTATTTAATGGACATGGATGCTGAAATCATATAGCTAGATTCAGGATGGCGAGCGCATACTTGCGGCGGCGTAGCTTATGGCATTTAGGCTACGCCGCCGTAAGTTAGCGAGGCAAGTACATGATTCACAATGTACTTGCCTGCTAAGTTACGGCGGCGTAGCCTAAAGCGGGCGAGCCTAAGGACGCCTAATTCAAATTAGGCTGAGGGGGCGTGTTTTATGTTAATTAGGCTTGACTCGACGTGATTGACGTTTTTTTGGAACTGCGCATGCGCCGTGCGCCTACATTTCCCAGTGTGCATTGCGGCTAAGTCCGCCGCACGGGCCTATTGATTTAGACGTGGACGTAAACGACGTAAATCCCTATTCACGGACGACTTACGCAAATGACGTAACATTTTTGAATTTCGATGCGGGAACGGCGGCCATACTTAACATTACTATTCCATCTATTTGATGGAATAGCTTTAGGCCGCTAATGCGTTACGTAAACGGCGTATCTGTACTGCGTCGGCCGGGCGTACGTTTGTGAATAGGCGTATCTACTGATTTACATATTCTACGCCGATCGCAATGGAAGCGCCACCTAGCGGTCAGCCTAAAAATTACACTTTAGGATACGAGGGTGTACGACACTTACGCCGCTCGTATCTGAGCCTAATTTAAGCGTATCTGGTTACCAGAATACGCTTAAATTAGCGCGGGCGCACATTCAGACTTAGGCTGACTTATCTACTGATACACCACCCTCAGTCTCTCTGAATCTGGCTATTAGTCTTGCTGTGAAGAGACATTTTCAGAGTACATAAGGTACACTAGCAGTGCAATGGATCTGACGATGCCCCATATGCACAAAGACTTGATCTAGGCTGGGTAACAGTGGGCAATGTATGCTTGAATAGAATGTGCACACCATCTAAAATAAACAATTTCAAGATGCATGTGCTAGGAAATGGGCGTGCATCTTACTTTAGACAATGCCCTTATCATTACATAGTAAGGGAGAAGCCTCTTGACATCATCCAGGTATCTGATGTTACACTGTCTCCTGTGATGACAACTTAGGTAGCACAGTGTATTGTACTACACATGATGACAACAGAATTACCTTGTCAGTTGAAGATAGAGGGTTCATCACAATAATGGACAGTAAATTCTTCAAAGATTAATCTAACAGATGTGTTGCACCATTACCTCTTCGTGCTACAAGAGTCAGACTTCCAAATAATCGTGAACAAGTTTTTTCTAGATTCAACTCACTTCAGCCAACACTAACAAACAGGCTGAAATGAAGGAACATTTCATTGCCTTTATGAAAAGGATCTTTGACAATGATCACGCAGAGCCAGCTCCACCTCTTCTTGAACATGACGAGTGCTGGTATCTGCCTTTCTTTGGAGTGTATCATCCACGTAAAACTAAAGCAAATCTGGGTAGTGTTTGACTCCAGTGCTAACATCAAGGCGTATCCCTGAATGATGTTCTTCTCACTGGTCCCAACCAAATCAACAACCTTGTAGGAGTACTTATGAGGTTCAGAAGAGAGCCAGTTGTCATAACTGCTGACACTGAACAAATTTTCCATTGCTTTATAGTAAGAGAAGACCATAGAAACTTCCTTAGGTTTCTGTGGCACCTTGACAATGACATAAACAGTGAAGTGATTGAATACCGCATGAAAGTACATGAATTCGGAAACAGTCCCTCACCTGCTGTGGCAACATATGGATCATGAATGCCTGCTCTTGATGGCGAAAGGGAGTATGGTGCAGATGCTCGACACTGCGTTGAGAGAGACTTCTACGTGGATGAAGGACTCAAATCCTCACCCACAGATAAATAAGCCATAGACCTGCTTTCTGAGGCCTACCTCAGACCTCATAAGATTGCCTCAAACAGTGCTACTGTAATGAAAGCCTTTCAGCCTGGCTATCATGCCACAGGATTTAAAGATTTCAATCTGGAAATGGACATGCCTCCTGTTCAGAGAAGATTTGGTTTACGGTGGAACTTATTTAAAGACACCTTTGGCTTTGCAGACAAGCCATTCACCAAACGTGGCGTTCTGTCCGTGGTGAATAGTCTATACGATCCACTGGGATGTGTTGCTCCCATCACCATACAAGGTAAATCCTTATTAAGACAGCTATCAGAGACTATTCAAGATTGGGATGCTCCCCTACCATCAGACAAACATTCAAGGTGGTAGTCCTGGAAACAATCTCTACATACCTTAGATGGAATTGACATACCATGCTGCTACACTTCAGCTTCCCTTGCTACAAGTCAGAGAAAAAAGATTCACATCTTCTCATATGGATCCACTGAGGCCATAGCAGACATTGCTTACCTCAAGGTAAGAGACTCTCTCAATCAAGCCCATGTAGGGTTTCTGTTTGGCAAAGCTAAGTTAGCACCTAAGCCTGAGCACACTATTCCCAAGCTTGAAATTGTGGGACTGTGCTAGCCGTAGAAATTGCAGATTTTGTACTGCATGACATTCAAATAGAGGACATCAAATTCTACACAGACAGCAAAGTTGTTTTGGGCTACATATACAATTGGACAAAACACTTGTATGTATATGTCAGCAATCGTGTAGAAAGAATCAGAAAATGCTCAAGGCCTGAACAATGGCATCTTGTTCCATGGGAGCACAATCCTGCAGATCATGCCACCAGACCTGTATCTGCCAGTGTCTTTGCAAATTCTTATTAGTTAACAGGGACTGACTTTCTGCTGGATCATACAGAAGAAGCTACAACTGAGGTCTTCAACCTTCTAGATTCTGACAGCGATCCAGAGATTTGTCCTAAGATTATAGACTGGTATCATAATGGGGAGGATAAACAATGGGTTAAACTAGAAGAAGATATTATAGGAATTCAACATAAGGTGCTTCCATGGATACAACCTCATTTAAGACCTGTAAACAAGAAATTAACTATCTTTACAAGAGCCATATTAAAAATATGGGACACATCCCCTTTAGCTAATTATGAAAATTCGGCCTTAATTCACGTTATTCCGAAACCTGGGAAAGATCCTGGGGATTACAATAATTATCACCCAATTTCGCTCATTAATGTGGATTTAAAGATAATGACCAAGGTGTTAGCAAACAGGATGAACTCTTTTTTGGCTAGATATATCCATCCAGACCAGGTTGGGTTTGTACCCAAACGTCAGGCTTCAGATCAGACCAGGAGAGTAATAGATCTAATTTCTGCGGTGCAGTCTAACTGGGATAATAGGGGTCACAGGAAGGCCATGATGCTATCTTTGGACCTATGCAAAACATTTGATTCCTTATCCTGGGATTACTTATTCTATGTTTTGAAAGGATATGGATTTGGTCCGAGATTTTTAACTATTTTACAGGCTCTTTATACTGGTCCTATGGCTAAGGTGGTAGTTAAGGGGTATAGTTCGCAACAATTAGATGTCCACAGGGGAACGAGGCAGGGCTGTCCCCTGTCACCCATTTTCTTTATATTGGCACTGGAGCCGTTGGCTATCACATTAAGGAGCTGTACCGACATTAATGGAATATGGTGTGGTGGCTTGGAGCATAAATGCGCACTGTTCGCCGACGACATTCTCTTGTTGCTTACTTCTCCGGTTACGTCCCTCCCATCTCTTATGCGGGTTATGCGACATTTTGCTTTGATGTCGGGTCTCACGGTAAATCATGCGAAATCGGTTGCTATGAATATTTCCCTTGAGGCGGATACGATTATACAATTGCGAGGCTCCTTCTCTTTTACATGGCAGTCGGATGCTCTTCGTTACTTAGGTATCTCTGTTACCCCCACAATTGATAAGTTATACATGGCGAATTATCCTCCGCTGTATCGAAAGATGTTAGCAGATCTCCAACGATGGGACCGCAATCCACCGTCATGGTTCGGCAGACTGTATGCTATCAAAATGAATTTGTTGCCTAGATTATTATACCTGTTTAGAACCTTGCCTATCCAGATTTCTATGTCTGATTTAGACAGATTTCAGAATAGACTTTTGAAATTTGCTTGGGGGAATAAGAGACCCAGAGTGAATAAGCGCACACTTTACACGCCCAAATCACAAGGAGGTCTCGGAGTTCCGGACCTGGCCAAGTATTATCATGCTGCACAGGTTGCCCAATTGATACGATTTCATTCGTCATCTTCACCACCTATTTGGATGAAATTGGAATCTTCCTTATATCCCTTATGACCGGTTAGTTTTTTGATGTGGTTGCGATCCAGTGATAGGCCAGTCATAATGTGTCCGCCGCTGTCGTTTTCACTACACCTGTGGGATAGACTTACTAAGTCTCATGATTTCAAGTCGCCACACGCCCCTTTAGTCCCATTAGTTTATAATTCTGCATTCACTCCGGGTCTCAACCCTCAAGCATTCGCCTGGGGGACCAATAAAGGTCTATTGCGCATTGCTGATTTATGTGATCATAGAGGGATTCTATCTAAAAGCACCTTAAGGGTCAAGTATCAGTTTCCTGACTCTAAATCTTTTCGATATGTTCAAATTGTTTCTTTTCTGAATCAGTTACGGCGCATTTCTGATCTCACCACTTCTACATCAATGGAGTGCTTGTGTAGGACCTATGATAGACACATTGGACATATCTCTACGATATATACTATCCTAGTTTCTTAACCGGAAAAATTGCTCTATATGTTGAAATGGGAACAGGATTTAGGTGAAACTTATGAAATAGGTGACTGGATTAAGATGTCCACATGTGCTTACGCGTCCTACTTAAATACTTCCTTGATCAAAGCGAACTATAAGGTGTTGTTAAGGTGGTACATGGTCCCAACCAGAATTGCATCTTATGTTCCGGGAGCCTCTTCCCTCTGTTTCTGTGGCTCCGGGAAGGAGGGAACAGTGCTCCGTGTGTGGTGGGCTTGCCCTAGGGTGAAACGTTTTTGGATTTGTGTTTACAATTTCATATACTCATTGACTTGGTGAATTTACGCAACTCTCCACAACAGGCTCTTATGGGACGCCCAGTAGATGGTACTCAAAGACGAGCGGGGAAGCTTATAGCTTTTATATTTGCGGCAGCGAGAATAGCGATCGCCAAATCCTGGAGGTGTCCGGTGATTCCCTTCACTCTAGTCAAATCTAAACTTTCATGGATTATGGTAAATGAGCGTTTGGCGGCGATTCTTTTGGATAAACAAGCCAAATTTGATATAGTGTGGGAACCATGGATCAAATATTTGTTTGACCCCCTGTGAATAGCAGATCGGTTAGATCGGGACTTGGGGTGCACTGATTCTCTGGCTCTCTGCCGACTTCTCCTATCCTCTGGTTTACTTCCTCTTTTTCTTATTTTCTGGATGCTTCTCCTTTTCTCCCTCTCCAAATTCTCGGAGGAGAGTGAGATAGTTTTGTTTGTGTATTATTGAAGGTATTCGACAATGTTCAATTTAGTAGATGTAGTAATTATGATCTCTTTTGAAGGTTTGGGATACCAGGGGACTCTACAATTTTTGGCTCTTGTATCTGTTTGATTCTAGGCATTTGGATGGGGACAGGGTTTAGTGATGATCCTGTGGGTTAAGTGATGTGAATGTCTCTTCTTTTTTTAAATATGTGTGCTGCATTGTCATACCTTTGGTATGTTATAATTATGTTAACAATTCTTAATAAAAATGATTGTTTAAAAAAAATATATATTGGACACATAAATAAAAAATGGGAACCTATCCACTATGATGGGCCCAATGACCCCACTGTTTACCAATCCAGAATTTCAGCCAGCTTTAGCAACCACAAAATACTTAAAATGGAATATATTGGAGAAAGCTAGGGTCGCCCAGATCCTAGTGGATGGGAAATTGCCAAAAATACAAGATTTGGGACCGGAATATGAACATAAATGGCTACAATACCATCAATTAGCTATATATATTGCAACAACGATAGAATTGCCTCTAATAAGTAGACCAAAAACTAAATTTGAACAAATATTAACAGATGAACAAAAGCCAACTAAAAGGTTATCTAATATATATGCCCTATTACTCCCTTCAGGATCCCTTAGAGAGTTAACACGAATGAAAAATTGTGAAGGGGAAATAGGAAGATCAATATCAGAGATAGAATGGAAGAAAATATTTGAAATAATTCACAAAATATCTACAGCAAATAAATATCAAGAAAGAAACTACAAAAGAGCAATGAGATGGTATTGGAACCCTGTAGCGTTAAATAAAATAAATATTGGTCAAACAGATATCTGTTGGAGATGTAAGGCAGAAAGGGGGACTATGGACCACATTTGGTATGATTGTCATTTGGTGAGAAAATTCTGGAAAACAATATATGTGATATATGAAAAAGTGTCGGGAATAGAGAGGAATATAAATACCTAATTGTTATCCCGTCAGATACATAAAGAGTATTAAGAAGGACATTTTTCATCATATGAAATCAGCAGCTAGAACAATAATAGCCCGCAATTAGAGAGAAAACAAAAGCCCAAGCATAGTAGATTGGATATGTGAAGTGAACGAAATACATTATATTGAGAGACAGATAAGAGAAGAAGGATACACAAATAGTCAAATGCCAGAATTATGGCAAAAATGGGATGAATGTTGGTTCTCAAATAGAATAAAAGAATATTTATAAATATAAATTTAGGAAGAATGTGAAAAGTTAATGTAAAGGGAATATAAACTGAGTATATGGAAAGGGAGAGAATAGAGGGGTTGTGGTCCCTTTTCTTTCTTTCTTTCTTCTTTTTTTCTTTATGTGTGGCTGTTATTGGATGAAGGCGTGAAAGCAGGAATGTGAATGTAAGATAGTAGAATATATGGAGACATATATTGTAAGGAATTTTTGATAAATGTGATTGATCAGATTCTATACATTGAATAATGAGTAGTAATAGAGATATAATGTAATAGAATCTGGTTTTATTGTAAAAAAAATTGTAATTAAGAAAAAATTGTAATTAAGAAAAAAGAATCAATAAAAATAAATTGAAAACAGAGATTTGTCCCGAAGGGGAATGCATGTTGATGGGAGCAGCAGCCTAAGATAATAGGATTGAGTTTGGTTTTGGTGATTGCGCCAGAGGTATTTTCATTTTCATTTTTCACACACAGCATACTTAGAATTACACCTAAAAACACAAGTATCTGCTTTTCCTCAGTATGGGGATACAACATGTATGAGCATTTTTTTAGCCTAGCCGCATAGAGGGGCCCAAAATCTAATGAGCACCTTCAAACTCAAACAAAGGGGCATAAATTATGCATCTAATTTTCTGACTACCTATCCTATATTTGGAGACCCTGGAGTGTCAAGACATTAAAAACATCTACAAAATGACCACATTTTGGAAAGCAAACACTCAAAGGTATTGTTTAAGAGGCATGGTGAGTCTTTTGAAGATTTCATTTTTCTGCCACATGTTTTTGGATATGTGGAAAGAAAATTAAAATATATTTTTTTACACACAGTTGTTAATTAACCACTTAAGAACCCCTTCACACCGATTTACGATGCACGCGACCCGGTATATAGTTACCCCAAAAATGTGTAAAATAAGTAAACTAAAGTAGTATCTAGTATTCATAGTAAATCCTTAACCAATTGCTAAATTTTCGTTGAACAATGAAAAAAAACTTGGCACCGCCAGCAGAATAGAAAATTCCCTTCAGAGCACTTTACGTTGATCTACCTCCCCACACATGTACTTATCAGCTCATATAGAGGATGGATCCCTTTACCCCAACTTCAAAATGTTACACCTGCATGGTCATATGATATATCCATGGACTGGGGGTAGCTATTCCACCCTTATTAGTTAGATGCTGTAATGTTTCTATGCGTAAACATTTTAAGATATCTAAAGATACTATTACTTATACTTCAAGTTTTCTATTGTTTGTGAATTATGAAAAACATAATAATCAAGCCATCCAGATAATCACTATAAGATTAGCTCTGCCAGATATAAACAAAGTCAGGCAAAATGACTAATTACTAATTCCCCCAGGCAGGAAAGACCGAGATCAAAATAAAATATAAACGATCTCGACTGGAAATTTCTAGCCAAGTCCCTGGCAATGTTTACTTCTGCCACTCTGGATGGAGTGTCATGACATTGAGCCTGGGCCTCTGAAGGTCATAGAGATTGCCCGGGACCATCTGTCCCTTGGAAATATCTATGTTTAACTTCCGGCACTGGTGGATTTCTTCTCCAGTTCGCCGATCACACGGGCAAGCCGGTAGAAGCACGGAGGGCAGCGTGAGGGGGGGGGCATCCCTTCCTGCCACCTGTAAGAACTATTAAGCAGCTGAACTGCCTCTATGATTGTTCTTACGGTGCAGGGAATTGCCAGAAAAAAAGATGATATCTGGATGATACCTGTAGCTGTAGGCATCATTCAGATTCTCCACTCAATGTCCAGGACGTCACATGACGTACCTTGGGCAGGTAGTGGTTAAAGTTAACTTTGAATGATGGACCTAGACTTATTCCATTCACTCTGGCATGTGTGGTGATACCTAATATGTGTAGTGCTATTGTTGTTAAAAATAAATTCTATGTCCTGCCTTATCACAATTTTTTTCACTAGACCTTGTGCTACTTCCCAGTTCTTTAAATTATAGAGGGAAAATTATTCCTGTTCCATTTTAATCACTTAAAATATCAGATTTCTTACCCTCACATTCACTATAACAACTGAGATTTGTTTTACATGTAGCCATTTGAGATATGCTTTAAAGCAACTCAGACAACTAATAGAGAAGTCATACAGTTATGCCAAACCAAAATTTAAGATGAACAAATAGAAGATTCCTATGGAAAATTGTATTACCAATGAAGAATGATCAGAAAATAACCATATTTTTCATATTAATGGTATAATATTAGGAGAGTCAACTGCTAAGTCTGTGTTAGACAAAGTCATATATGTTTTATAGAAACAAGAATATTTTTGCTCTCCAGGGTATATCATGCTCCATATTGCTATTAACCCAAGTTCTTAAAGAACATTGCAAAAGACAATAAGGTAAGAGACTGTATTCCAGAAGGGAGATATCTATACAGCAATTATTAAGGCTGTTAAGTCATTATAATATTGTTGAAGCAGAGTTCGGAACACTTTTTTTTTTAAGTCACCCGTTTTGCTGGTAAGACTAAGATACTCTAAAGCATTTACTTATCTTTGTTTTCAGCTTCCTGAGTGCTTCAAATGTGATTGTGAGCAGGTGAAGCCCACTGTTCCAGGATAAGGTGCTGCTGGCTGGCTAGCCAGCATGCACCTACCGATCTGGCGAATGCACTTTCTGCACAGGGCGTAGCGCAGGCAGTGTGTCTGGTTTCCATTACAATGGGCAGCGACAGAGGAAGTGCCTGCTCTGTTGTTATGTCAAACAGAGATAATGACTCCTGGGAATGATGGCACACAACTCCCAGGAGCATAGGCGCCACAGGAAATTACGTATATCACTGCGGCCCAGATGGGAGGCAGAATACAAGAGACACCCTAGTAACAAGATACACAAAGTAAACAAAAAATAAATAAAAAATCTAGCCAAATGTTCAATTTGCAGAAATGTACAGATTGAGCTAAAGATTAAATTATGGATGGAACTCCTACCACAATAAGAAATACATATCTATTATCTGAAAGAAATTTGGAAAGAAATTGTATTGCTTTTTCTAGAATATGGTAGGAGAATATTAATATTATCAAATACACACATACGTTGTAGTTCAAAACGATAAACCATATATAAATATATATCTACCTTTAGAATCCAACTCTTTCTGAATACATGTAAACTGAACCAGCTTGTGTATAAGTATAATTACACTATGAGAATACAAAGAATATCAAGAATGTTCACTCTAGCTGTAGATCCTTCAGTGTATCTGACATAACGTATTAATCCTACAGGTGTATGCACCTCTTCTCCTAACTTTTTTAGCATCTCTACTGGCAACCAAGAAAGCAAGGTAAAGCAAAAAAACTTGCTTCTACGCAGGGTACCAGACTGTGTTGATACCAGTAGTAATCCTTTGCAGAGTACTAAACTGAGCTGATAGGGCTCCTTTGCAGAGTACTAAACTGTGCTGATAGGGCTCCTTTGCAGAGTACTAAACTGTGCTGATAGGGCTCCTTTGCAGAGTACTAAACTGTGCTGATAGTGTTCCTTTGCAGAGTACTAAATTGTGCTGATAGTGCTCTTTTGCAGAGTACTGAACTCAGCTGATTCTAGCAGTGCTCCTTCACAGAGTACTGAACTGTGTTAATACCAGTAGTGCTCATTTGCAGAGTACTTAACTGTACTGAATACCCTATGGTAACAGGGAGCTGCACAGTGCAGGACAATCAGAACCCTACAGGAGTCTGAAAGCCACAGCACTTCCTTCTATTCCAACTAACAAAGTCCTTACTACAAAACACACCCCATTTGATCCTTTCCAGGCAATATGCTCTAAGCTAATACCTTGATAATGAGGGGTTTTATGAGGAAAAACATCCTCTATTCAATTACCCGAACATGTATAATTACCCAAAGGTAAGTGACTTCATGAACACATGTAAATAGATATATGAGCCATTTAAAAGAGAGATACCAATACTTTATCTCCTATTTTACAGCTGGAAACCTTTGATCTTGCATTTAAAGTGTTTTAATTCTTACTTATAAGGCACTATAGGTAAATAAATAAAAACACTCTTCAATAATATTTAGGTACCTACTTAAAGGGAACTATACTGGTTCTAGGTATTTTTTTTTATCTTATAAGCTTTTAAAAGATTGTTTCACACCTTTGTTTTACTATTTATTTCAAATATGCAATTTAGGGAAAAAATAAAATAACAAAGGGCACACCTATGACACTGGTATCAGAGCTTTGTTTTATAAAGAAACAGAAAGTATAGCAGAAGCTTTTTCCTTTCAAACTATCAGTCTCTAATTAAAACACAATGAACAAAACACAGAGAGAGGGGGATAACTATCTCCTTTGACTTGTTAAGCTGTGTGTGTAATCTAAGCTTTAACTCTGTTAACAAACTACTTTTTTTACTTTTTACCCATGAATGACTACAGCTTCAAAATAATAAGTATTAAATATCCATATGCTATATTTAATATATACCTGAAAAAAATATATATTTTCAGCTCATCAAAAAGGATACAAAATACTTATACAAAGTCTATACATTTATTTTAGTCACAGGCTATCCAGGAAATTTCAATAAAGCTTGGGGCTTTGTAAGCAAGACATTTTTTATGTGCTATGTAATGGTGATTGTGGCAACAAATTATTTTAAAAGGCTTTCTTATTAATCACTTTTTTACATGACCTTTAATTGGCATTTTGGCCTTTTGGGAAGGACATGGTATGCTTGTTTTTTTGTTTTCTGTTCAATTGTTTCTTTTGTTAAAGAATTTGTTCTTTTGGTAAAGTTTGATTTTTTTTTGTATAAGACAATACAAAAAAAACACACTTGCATAATCCTTTCCTTATTTAAATCCACATGAATGACAAGCAAAGTCATTAGTAAACGCTTTTATATCTGATAATTGCCAACACTCACCAATCTGGAATACATAAAACATAAAACAATATTAATCAGTCATGTGTAGCACCCAAATAAACTACTCAGCAGGTGCATTCACCAAACACTTGGTGACAATGTTGATTCTCTTTTAAATGGTGACATGCAGTACTTAACTTACCATATGTGGAAAGCAAAGAAAGCAAGCGGAGAGGATGTAGAAAGCAATGAATTCAATTTGCTTTAGTAGGTCCTCTGCTGAAAAAGAAAGGCGAGAAAGTGTTATTGAATAAAGCCTTTGTCTGCTCAAGTCCAAGGTCTGGTGGGATTTCAGTTTGATTACATTTACTTTAGAATTACTCCACTGTTTTATTTTGTTTTGTTCAGTCAATTTGTGTCTGACTGTCAAGGGCAAGCTGCAATTTTCTTGTCACGCGTAAAACAAAACAAAAAAGTAAAAGAAATCATAGAATCAAGTCAGGTAAGATCAACTAAAACAACAGCACAAATCACTAGAGGCTACATGTGGGCATAAGGAGATTTTCTTACGGATGGCATAAACTTTCATGGTTCTTTAAGTACAGACATTTGTCTATATTGAATCGTGTCCTTTGTGATGTGGTGGAAATATTGTATCCTGCAGCTATCCACAGAAGACATTAGTAAAAGGCTCCATTACAGTCTATCTTTGTAGGAATGGAGGCTTTAGTTTGTCACATCATAAAGTGCCATGAAAATGAAATGAATCAGAGATACACCATGAATAACTCTTACAACCTGGTAATTTCAGGACAGTTTTAAATAGCCAAAATAATTAAGCCCTTAAGTGATTTGCGGGATGTAAACAATTCTACCTGTAACACACTAATGGTTTGATTAAACAATGTCTAAAGAAATGTTCGTTAACTACAGCATTTTTACATTTTTTTACACACACACACAATATATATATTTCCTCTGCAACCTACAATACTTTGATGTAAATTCAGGCCTGCAGACTGCTTCCTAGTTAGTATTACTATGCAATGAATGTGCTTCACTGTTTGTCTTTCCTGCTGCATGCATATACAGTAGGTCAAGTCTAACTTAAATTGATTCTAAAGGCTGAAGGTTTTTTACCTTCATGCATTCTGTGCTTGAAGGTAAAAAACCTTCAGTAAGAAGCTCCCTAATATTTATTCGAGCCTAATCTCAATCCAGTGATGTGCATGAGAGCAGCAGCTCTCCTGGCTCTGTCCCTTCTCATTTGCTTGGAGACAGCAGTGACAGCTGGTGGCAATCACAAGCCAGTGAGGAGGGAGCGGGGGGAAGGGCCGAGCCCCACTCTGTGTGTCCATAAGACTCCATAAGCAGGGCACGGTATCAAGCGCACATAAGTACCCCCATAGCAAGTGGCTTGCTATGTAGGCACTTAGCAAGGGGGGGACCCAATAAAAGGAGGATCGGGGATGCACTGAGCAGATAACTATAACATATTATGTTTGTACACTGGGAAGGTACTACACAAGGTAGTGACAGGGCGGACTTTTCCAGGCAATCACAAGGACATAGAGTTTTTTTAGAAAAATATATAATAATGAGGGGCAACACTGCTATGTCTATTAGTGGACAACCCAAACAAATGGAAGCCTCAATGTGGAGAAATCCTTGTGTGTCCCGGGGGGTAGCCTGTGCTACTGGGCCTGTGCTACAGGGCGTGCAGCACAGGCTACCCCCCGGGACACACAAGGATTTCTCCACATTGAGGCTTCCATTTGTTTGGGTTGTCCACTAATAGACATAGCAGTGTTGGCTGCCTTTTGGTTGGATCTGATTTCCCTCTTGGCTCTCTCCACCTGCTCCCTGCCTCACTGGTCCCAGTCTGTTTTGGTTTTTACTTTTATGTCAGAATCTACCTGTACTTATTGATATATTTTGATACATCATGGCTCGCTGCTAGCCATAGGAGATTTTCTTCTCTCCTCTCAATGGGTTTTTACCACCATTGATCTCACCTGTACATCCTTGACTCCATCTGGTCCTCGATGCACGTGGATGGCTAACAATTCAATTGATTTGAAATCAGCAATACTCTAGTGTCCAAAACATTTTCTCAAAACTCGTCCTGAAGAAGCCGCTAGGCGAAACGTGTAGGCGAGACGATTGAAAATATTGCTTGTGACTGCATTTTCTGTACTTTTTCATCATATTTTATTGAAATTTATTATATGTATTTTGTAATTAAACTTATATATTTTTCTAAAAAACTCTATGTCCTTGTGATTGCCTGGAAAAGTCCGCCCTGTCACTACCTTGTGTAGTACCTTCCTTTTGAATCAATATTACGGATGTTGGCAAATGTGAGTGCCTTTATGTTTTTCCCTTCCCCTATTTCAGTTTGTACACTGGGGTTGATTTTCTAAAACTGGAGAGTGCAAAATCTGGTGCAGCTGTGCATGGTAGCCAATCATGTTCTAACTTGAACTTTTTCAATTAAAGAGGAAGTAAACACTCTTGAAAAAATCCGGAAAAAAAACACCTGCAAGAGAAAGTCATAATGAGCTAACATGCATAGCATACTAGCTCATTTTGAATGACCTACCTGAGATCGAAGCCCCCCGAATCGGTCCTTCATCACCTCCTCCACTGCCATCATCTCTCCCGGAGTGAGTTCTGGGTATCGCTGCTCCGGTGCTGTGACTGGCCGGAGCAGCGATGACATCACTCCCGTGCATGCGCGCGGGAGCCACTAGTGACGGCACAATCGCCTTTACTAATGGCACGCTCAGTGTAGTTTAAGGAGATATTTCTTGGACCTACAGGTAAGTCTTATGCCGCATACACGCGATAGGTTAAACCGATGAGAATGGTCTGATGGACTGTTTTCATCGGTCAAAACCGATCGTGCGTGGGCGCCATCGGTTATTTAACCATCGGTTAAAAAAAAAAACTTGCTTTAAATTTAATACATGGATTCCTAACCGATAGGTCAAAACCGATCGTTAGTAGGCACAACCATCGGTTAAAAAATCCACACATGCTCAGAATCAAGTCGACACAAAAAAAGAGTACTATTTGTGGATTGCAGTACTCAAATATATATATAGCCACAAAATAAAAAAATAAAAAAGAGACAAACAAATACACTCCCTAAAGAGTTAAAGAGTTAACTGCATATTTATTGAATGCTAAAAGCGTGTATTAAAAAACATTACCAAAAGACATATAAAAACCAAGTCCCCTGTCTAATAGAGAACCATACCCAGAACATTCCCCATAAGTAAATCCAGTGACGGCATTAACAATTGACTAAATCAGGATATGCCTCCCTAGAAGAGGTTACAGAGGAGGTCTAGGGCTAGAATTATTGCTCTCACTCTATCAATCACGGCGATAACTCACATGTGTGGTGTGAACACCGTTTTCATATGCGGGCGCTGCTCACGTATCCATTCGCTTCTGCACGCAAGCTCGGCAGGACGGGGCACGTTTATATTTTTTTTTTTACACTTTTTTTTTGAAAAAAAAATGTAAACATCCCTTGTAAGAGAAAAATGCATGACAGGTCCTCTTAAATATGAGATCTGGGGTCAAAAAGACCTCATATCTCATATTTAGACTGAAATGCAATAAAAATAATGTTGTCATTTGAAAAAAAAATTGCTTAAGCCTAGCAAAGGTATGGAGACGGGTGGGGGCCATGTTCCCCTCACTCAGCTCCATACCCAGCCATGACAAGGACCAAATCGCCCCTCTCCCACTGCCGATAAAGGTGATCTCACAGCGAATCCGCAGCAGAGACCTCCATTATCTTAAACCAGACCGCTGCCTGAAGAGATGGATACCTGGGTTATGGCAGCTAGCTAGCTGATGCCATAACAGTGATATTCCTCTTCAAACAGTCAACGTATATCGTTGTGCAGTGGTCTGTAAGTGGTTAGGCATTGACAAAAAAAAAAAGATGGAAGCTGATTGGTTTCTATGCAGAGCTGCACCAGAGTTTGCACTCTCTAGTTTTAGTAAATAACCCCATAGGGTGTGCTACACATCTTCATCTAAATTATGTGTAGTGGGAATCCAGTCCCAGAAAAATAGCTACAATAACAAAATATGCACTGCAGACTAAGAACATTTAACCAGCAGGAGAAATAATGAGAGACTTTTGTACTGTGTGTTGTCCATGGAGAATCTTGTATGAACAGCCAAATGAACATCTAGCTGCAGTGTGAAGCTTAAAATGTAGTGATATTATTACCACTGCTAAATGTGACAGCCTCATAGGTGTTAGGGAGCTGGCACATGACGGTACCCTTAAAATCGGTTACTCATCTCTGCCCGCATTTTCAGCTGCATCAGCATACCAAGACATTTTGGACAATTTAATGCTCCTAAATTTTTTCCACAGTTTTGGAATGGTCCCTTAATGTTCCAACATGACTGTGAATGCATGTTTGTGGTGGAGGAACTTGACCTCAACCTGACAAAAAACCTTTGGGATGAATTAAAGCGAACACTGCAAGCCAGACCTCACAAATGCACTTCTGGAAGAATGGTCAAACATTCCCATAGACACACTCCTAAACCTTGTGGATAGCCTTCCCAGAAGAGTTGAAGCTGTTACAGCTGCAAAGGATGGGCCGACTCAATATTGAATTCTACGGACTAAGACTGGGTCCCAGCTCAAATTTCATAAATCGCATTCATTTTAAGCAGTGCACACTTTTCAAGACTGACCCTACCCCAAAATGGGAGTACGAAAAAGAATGGCTGCACACCACAGCTGGTCCTGGATAATTTTATTGAATATCTTCAAACATGACACAGACAGGACACTGACAGGTTGCTAGTGGTGGTTGACACATTTCACACAAACGCTGTGCTTAACCACTTGCCGTCCGCCCTATAACAAAATGACGGCGGCAAAGTGGTTTCAATACCTTGACTGGACGACATATGACGTCCTCAGGATATGGGGGCGTGCATCGCGGCGAACGTTGTTGCAGGGCGTCAGTCTGACACCCCGCAACGCTGATCTAGGTAAAGACATGATCAGCCGTGTCCAATCACGGCTGATCTCAATGTAAACAAGAAGAGCCGGTTATCGGCTTTTCCTCACTCGCGTCTGTCAGACGCCAGAAGAGGAGAGCCGATCGGGCTGCTCCTCTGACAGGGGGAGTTTGTGCTGATTGATTATCAGCACAGCCCCCCCCCCCGAGGATGCCCACACTAGACCACCAGGGATGCCACTAGACCACAAGGGATGCCACCAGACCACAAGAGATGCCCACCACCAGGTATGCCACCCTAGCCCACCAGGGATGCCAATCAGTGCCCACAATGGATGCCAATCAGTGCCCACAATGGGCATCACTGATTGGCAGGCATTGTTGTTTCGCACTGATTGGCATCCATAAGTACAATACAGTACATCGGTGCCACCTATCAGAGTCCATCCATGCCCATCCATGCCACCTATCAGTGCCCATCCGTGCCACCTATCCGTGTCCTTCCATGCCACCTATTTGTGCCCATCCGTGTCGCCTATCCGTGCTCATGAATGCCGCCTATCTGTGCCCATCTGTGCCGCCTATCATTGCCCATCCGTGCCACCTATCAGTGCCCACCCGTGCCCTTCTATCAGTGCCCCATCAGTGCTGCATATTAGTGTCCATCAGTGCCACCTCATCAGTGCCACCTCATTGGTGCCCATCAGTGCCACCTTATCAGTGCCCGTCAGTGCAGCCCCATCAGTACCCATCAGTGAAGGAGAAAACATACTTATTTACAAACTTTTGTAACGGAAACAAAAAAAACATTTGTTTTCAAAATTTTCAGTCTTTTTTTTTTGCAGCAAATACAAATCCCAGAGGTGATCAAATACCACCAAAAGAAATCTCTATTTGTGGGAACAAAATGATAAAAATTTAGTTTGGGTACAGTGTAGCATGACCGCGCAATTGTCATTCAAATTGCAACAGTGCTGAAAGCTGAAAATTGGTCTGGGCAGGAAGGTGTATAGGTGCCCTGTGTGGAAGTGGTTAATCATAACCCAGAAATGCTCCATTGACCTTCCTTAAATAATCCCACCCACACGTAACAGAGGTGGCAGGTGATGTCAGTGATAGCTCTCTGATACCTTGACAACTCCATAAAAACAATAGACACAAAATACCAGACTACACTCTCAATGTGAAGAAACATATATCAAGAGAAAATAATGCTGAGACATGATAAATATAAAAAAAAATGAAAAAAAGTTGGGAATAAAATATATGAAAACAAATATATTGAGGAGGATAAAGTTGAACAAAATAAGAAACAAAGACAAAATCAAAAAAAAGAATTTGAAAATATTCCAAAAGAAAAAAAATGGGGTAAAATGAGAAAGCACTATTGTTTCTATGCCATACAATTGGTGCAAATAACAAATAACATACACATATGAAGGATCACTGTTATCACAAGGAGCAGGAGAATTCATTTTGGGTCATTAATTGGCAGTAGGTAATGGTAATAGTAGGAAATACACCGTTACATTTTTTTTAAACAATATTATTTTACTGTTTTGTGCAGGTTTGCCTTTGACAATTAACAAATCAGGAGCTATCCATTATCATTTACCACCAAATGAAAGCCCAGGGATTAAATGAGACCTGCTACGTAGTACCCCAAATACAGGTTTACATAAGTTGGAGCAAATTTAGTGCCCAAAGCACCCATTTAGTGACCATAACCCTGTATATTGAGAAGAGCAAGGGGTGATTAGAAACCCCCTGTACTAACTTTTTGTCTGCAACCAGGGTGTCATAAATATGTACTGCAGTATCTACATGTCAGCTTTCTGTCTTTGTTTTTAACCTACATTTTGTAATTTTTGTACTAAATAAAACTTTTCTACTTTTATATACAGTCCTGATCAAAAGTTTAAGACCACTTGAAAAATGGCAAAAAATCATATTTTACATTGTTGAATCTTAACAAGGTTAGAAGTAGAGCTTCAACATGCAACAAGAAGAAATGAGAGTGAGACAAAACTGTTTTTGAGCATTCAATTAATTAAAAATAACGATTAAACTGAAACAGGCTGTTTTTCAGCTGATCAAAAGTTTAGGACCACATGCCTTTAAAAGGCCAAATCTGTGCAAAGATGTGGATTCATTGTCATTTTCTGTCAGGTAGTCACATGTTGTGATGGCAAAGGCAAAAAAACTCTCCCTTTTTGAACGTGGTCGGGTTGCTGAACTGCATAAGCAGGGTCTCTCACAACGCGCCATCGCTGCTGAGGTGGGACGCAGTAAGATAGTCATTTGGAATTTCTTAAATGATCCTGAGGGTTATGGAACAAAAAAGTCAAGTGGAAGACCCAAAAAAATTTCACCAGCACTGAGCCGGAGGATCCAATTGGCTGTCCCTCAAGACACAGGACGATCTTCGACCCAAATTAAGGCCCTTACTGGTGCTGACTGCAGCCCCATAACCATCAGATGGCATCTGAGACTGAAGGGCTTCAAAAACAAAAAACGTCTTCAAAACAAAAACCTTGTCTCCTTGAACGCCACAGAACTGCTCGTTTGGACTTTGCAAGAGAGCACCAAACATGGGACATTCAAAGGTGGAAGAAAGTTTTATTCTCTGATGAGAAAAAATTTAACCTGGATGGTCCTGATGGTTTCCAAAGTTACTGGCATGACAAATAGATCCCACCTGAGATGTTTTTTACGCGCCACAGTGGAGGGGGTGCCATAATGGTCTGGGGTGCGTTTTCCTTCAGTGGAACAATGGAGCTTCAGGAAGTGCAGGGGCGTCAAACGGCCGCTGGCTATGTTCAGATGTTGCAGAGAGCATTCCCCATGACTGAGGGCCCTCGTCTGTGTGGTAACGACTGGGTTTTTCAACAGGACAATGCTACAGTACACAATGCCGGCAGGACAAGGGACTTCTTCCAGGAGAATAACATCACTCTTTTGGCCCATCCTGCATGTTCCCCTGATCTAAATCCAATTGAGAACCTTTGGGGATGGATGGCAACGAAAGTTTTCAAAAATGGACAACAGTTCCAGACAGTAGATGGCCTTCGTGCGGCTGTCTTCACCACTTGGAGAAATGTTCCCACTCACCTCATGGAAACGCTTGCATCAAGCATGCCGAAACAAATTTTTGAAGTGATCATCAATAACAGCGGAGCTACTCATTACTGAGTTCATGTTTGGAAGTTGGATTTCTGTTTTGGGGGGGTTTCGTTTTTTTTTGGAGGTGTGGTCCTAAACTTTTGATCAGCTGAAAAACAGCCTGTTTCAGTTTATTCGTTGTTTTAATTAAATTGAATGCTCAAAAAATGTTTTGTCTCACTCTCATTTCTTCTTGTTGCATGTTGAAGCTCTACTTGGAACCTTGTTAAGATCCAACAATGTAAAATATGATTTTTTGCCACTTTTCAAGTGGTCTTAAACTTTTGATCAGGACTGTATCTATTTGTCAATCCACATTATTGTGCCAATCCACACTATCCCAGGGGCATTCCTGTTTATATATTCAACATTTTTTGGGATGTAATAGGGTGCATTGGAATGACATATTTATTCTGGCTAAGCTTCATCTTATCAGTCTCTTTGTGAACAAACGAATACAGGGAGGAACATACAAGCTCCATACAGATATGCCTTAATGCAGGGGAAGGCAACCTAGGCCCTCCAGCTGTTTTTAAACTACAAGTCCCATGAGGCATTGCAAGACCCTGACAATCACAGGCATGACTCCTAGAGGCAGAGGCATTATGGGATTTGTAGTTTTACCACAGCTGGAGGGACAAGGTTGCCTACCCCTGCCTTAAGGAGCAGAATTTAAGACCCAAGAGTCACAAAGCAAAAGCGCTAGTCACGAATCCACTATACTGCCTGAGCAATAACCTAGTCCATATTATCGAGTTTTAGGTGGAACTGGCTGCAGTATTTTTCCAAGATGTCAAATCACATGAAATCTTAGTATGTATCAATATAGCTTTAGCCACAACCCCATTTTAGCTATATATATGTCCAAGAAGAACTACATTAACTAGAAGTACCCAAATCCATAATGTAAACTCAATACAATTTTTAAAAGCAATAACCACAAATACATCTTGTAGTTCAAAGGTTAGCAGATTTTTGAACGTGTGCTCCAGATTTTCTCAACTGCTTGTTTTATTATTTCACTTTCATTATTGGCATACCCTTTTTATTTTTCTATATTCCTTTTCTCTATTGGATTACATTTTTTGTACTCATATAGTTATATGTTGTTACACACTCTAATTATCCCACATTGTTAATCATTGTGTCCTGCACATTCCTTTAGCAATTCTTTCAATCTCCGCTGCATCCATTGCACACCTCACACAAGATTACTCATGTCTGGAAAGTAAGAACTGTCATAATATTTGGCACGAAAGAACAGGTTGGCCAACTTCTCACAAGGAGTTGTATTTTCTATTAAATAACACTACTGACATGGAACAAAAAAAATAAAAAAAAAATAAATGGGAATAATGATTATAAAATCACTATATTCACCAAAATGCAGTTACAGAACTTTACAGGGCAACTTCCAAAACATAAGGCTGCCATTGGCTTCTTGGTGAAATGTTAATAAAATGTTGGCACTGCTTGGGTGTGCATCAAGTGGTACAAACGGGTACATCTGCCTCAGGTATAATTCTTTATAGGCCAGAGATGGGTAACAAAACTGGTTAAGATCTGAGGGATAATAATGTATCAGGAGAGACTTCAGGAATTTAGAATGTACAGTCTGGAGGAAAGAAGAGAAAGGGGAGACACGATTAAAACCCTTAAATACACAAAGGGAGTTTCAGGAGAGCAGTATTTTCTGTATCAATTCAAGATCAAGAAAATGGGAACATGACCTCAAACTAGCAGGAGGAAACTAAAAAACTAATCTTAAAAAAGTATTTTTTACTGAAAGAGAAGTTCAGAGATGCTTGGAATAGACTTCCAGCAGAGGTAGTAAGTCAATCAACAGTAAGTGGATTCAAACATAGGTTTTAACTGCTATCTGGAGCTCCATTAAAAAGATTTTGCCCCGCTTCCTGACCTGCTGACAGATAGGAAGTGGGAGGAACTTTCCAACACAGACAGAAATATACATTATTGTATTTATTTGAGTAGGGAAAAGATATAACCTCTGTTTGATTTGTATTGCTGCCCAAGTCCCCGTTGATGATTCTCCCTCACTTATTATCTGATTTAACTGTTGTAAAAAGATAAGAAAGAAAGATAAGGTCTTTGTAATGGAGTCCTGGCTATATGTAAAAAACAGACAGGGTTCTTAGTCCTACTCTATCCAAAACTAGAGAAAAAAATGTTTTGGCTTGATGTACACTATGACCATTACAACTGGTCAAATGGCTAAATACAAAGCAAAAACACAAATATGTGAACTGTTTTCAAAGACAAATTATTTGCAGTCCAGTTTAGCCTTCAGACTTGTGTTGCAGACAACTAGAGCTCTGCAGTTAATAGATTCTATTGGCCAGAATATTAAGTTATTCTGGTCATTGGAATACATTAACACTCAAACATGCCTAAATGTGTTTCTTTCCCACTGTAAAAAAAAAAAAAAAAATCTGCTAGTAAATGCTCCTCTTCAAATATGCCTGTAAATACCTATAAGGTATGTGCATGGATAGATAGGCTAACATAGAGGTCCTTTTACAGGCTGAATGCAAGAGCCATTTTTTTTTCTGCACTAGTATTTATGCTTGAATGATACAAATACAGATAACTCATTCTGTAGTGAAATGGAGAATACATTTATCAAATCAAGCAAATAGAGAAAGAGTGAAATAGCCCAGCAGAGCTCAATTAAGGTACAACTATTATAATTTTCCTTTATTGTAGTTTTGCTGAAGCCAGGCATGGGACTGTGGTGTTATGTAAATAATCTGCTCTGAATATATTCCCTTTCTGCCTTCCTTATACTGAGTTGTTAACACTGCTGTACAGTCCTCCTCCAGCCAGCAGGGGAGAGCCAAGTTACATGAAACCTGTAGACTTTATCGCAGAACACCTGGAATTCTGCGATGTGTAGTTCAAGGTGGTGGCAATTTAATAAAACAACTACATTTCTGATCCCAATGGCCTGTGCATGACTGGAGGAACCAGAGGGGCTATATATTCTTTTATCCAGAAAAAGCCGCTATCTTGGTACTGAGGGAACCCAAGCATCCTGACTTGTTGAAACAAGCAGGAAAGACATAGAGCCACCTGAGGAAGCCCAGGGGTAGGCTGTAATTGGTCACTGTTCATTCCACATTGCAGGGTTGCTGCAAGGAGACCAGCGCGATTGTCAGGACCAGACTAAGAGGGGGCCCCTTCCATCAGAGTCTGTATCACCACTGCAGAGAGTTGGTGGGAGAGACGCTGGCCCGCTAATACCATTAGCAAAAAGACAAGCAGCAAGAGCATAATACTGATAACAAGGGTTCAGTTATACCTCAGCTTTACTGTGCACCCCTCAAAACATTTTGGATCTGTCTTGCTTGGGTTACACTGCACTTCTTACTGTTTGCAAAGTAGAATAACTACCATTAATGCACCAATGGTCATCTAAGGCAGCCTTTTTCAACCACGGTGCCTTGATGTTTCTTCAGGAGTGCATTGTAAAAATGGCAAAAAATGTACAGAAAAATTGTATACAAGCCAGTGGTGGATGAAAACTGCTTTTTAGTTACACAAAGCCACAGGTTTTCATTGTACACCATTACAACCTTCTAGCTGCCAACCTCCTAACTACCAATAACATCATCAGTTGATAAACAGGATGTCAGTTGCCTGCATATCATCCTTGTTTGACCCTCCCTTGCCTCTCTCCATCAGCTTTGGGGTCTCATTAGCTAAGTAATGGAGAAAAACTGAGGGAGAAGAGAGACATTGGACTACTAGTCAGCACCAGTTTCCAAACGGGTATTTGCTTTGGAAGAATAAATAACCTTTAACGATGGGTGTCCTACGGTATTGATGTTGCTGCATTATGTAATACTATCTGAATAGTTTGTACATTTTAAAATGGGACACCTTAAGACTGTCAATACTCTTGGAAAGTGCCTCGAGATTGTACATAATTTTAAAGGGTGCCTGGACTGAAAAAAGGTTGAGAAACACTGATCTAAGGTATCCAACGTTAGATGGCAGAAGACCCCCTTTAGCGATTGTCCCTTTCATAACATTTAATAGACCCTTTCCCCTTTATCTATATACCATTAATGCTGTTTAACACTGATTTTCTCCACCCAGCCAGTCTTAGCATAGCCACTTTTGAAAGTTCCTGTATTGACACCACTCATGTCACCTATCTTTTAGAGTGTAGTTGGGGCCTGCAGTACATTGGAAGAACGACTGGACAACTAAAAATTAGATTAAGAGAACACATTAACTACATAAGAAAAAGATTTTGTCATCATAGCCTATCCAATCATTTTAGACTCCCGCACAACAGAAACCCTTGACAACTTAAATTTTGTGGGATAGACAGGGTGGATAGACATTGGAGGGGTACTAATATGAGAAGAGACATTTCTCAAATGAATGAAGATGGATATATCAGATGGGTACATAAATATCCAGGGGGTTAAATATAGAGATGGATGTGAATTGTTTCATATCAAATTATTAGTTATCTACTTTAATGCAATCTGTTTCCAATATAATGTCCAATGTGAATTGTTTCATTCTAATACAATCTGTTTCCAATCCAATGCCCAAACACTAATTCTAATCTTATAGATTTTATATATTGTTAATAGAAATTGGGAGATGACCTACGAGTGTGTCCAGATACTTATGTCCAAGGGGAATTTGGACTGGACACTATTGCTGCAGCAGTTGGTGCCTTATGATGTCAGGAGTAGTTTGTCCGGGTTTAGTTTGTTTATCTAGTTAATAATAAGTCCATACATTTATATCTAATATTCCTAACCAACATTTAACCAATATCATTCTTTTTTTTTCACATTATGCTTAAAAGGTCCATGGCAATAATTAACTTAGAAAATATCCAGATACTGTTAGGCCCCGTACACACGACCAAACATGTATGCTGAAACTGGTCCGCGGGCCAGTTTCAGCATACATGTTCGGTCGTGTGTGGGCGCGAGCGGGCCGAATTCCAGCAAACATTTGCCCGCCGGGCCTTTTCCCAGCGGGCAAATATTCCTGGACGTGTTTTAAAACCGTCCGCTGGAATCCTGCCCGCTCGGACATGTACGGTCGTCAGTACAGACCTACCGTACATGTCCAGGCGCCCGCCGTCCCTCGCATGCGTCGAATGACTTCGACGCATGCGTGGAAGCCTTTAAATGGCAGGCCCGCCCACGTCTCCGCGTCATCGCCGCGTCATCGTCGCGGCGACGACGCGGACACGCCCCGCGTATTGTTTACGCGCGGACTTCTGTACGATGGTGTGTACAACCATCATACAGAAGCCCTCTGGCAGACATGTACAGTGAAAACGGTCCGACGGACCGCTTTCACCGTACATGTTTGTTCGTGTGTACCCGGCCTTACTATTGTATTTGCAAGGTTTTAATTAATAACACCAAATTAATGGATTTTCTATTTGTCCACTAGATGGCGCCAGTCCATAAAAAAATAAAAATAAATGTATTGGGTTAACAGAACGTACAGTACAGACCAAAAGTTTGGACACACCTTCTCATTCAAAGAGTTTTCTTTATTTTCATGACTATGAAAATTGTAGATTCACACTGAAGGCATCAACACCATGAATTAACACATGTGGAATTATACATAACAAAAAAGTGTGAAACAACTGAAAATATATTTCATATTCTAGGTTCTTCAAAGTAGCCACCTTTTGCAGCAGACACATCTCTAGAACTGTTAAGAGGAGACTGTGTGAATCAGGCCTTCATGGTAGAATATCTGCTAGGAAACCACTGCTAAAGAAAGGCAACAAGCAGAAGAGACTTGTTTGGGCTAAAGAACACAAGGAATGGACATTAGACCAGTGGAAATCTGTGCTTTGGTCTGATGAGTCCAAACTTGAGATCTTTGGTTCCAACCCCTGTGTCTTTGTGCGACGCAGAAAAGGTGAACGGATGGACTCTACATGCCTGGTTCACACCATGAAGCATGGAGGAGGAGGTGTGATGGTGTGGGGGTGCTTTGCTGGTGACACTGTTGGGGATTTATTCAAAATTGAAGGCATACTAAACCAGCATGGCTACCACAGCATCTTGCAGCGGCATGCTATTCCATCCGGTTTGCATTTAGTTGGACCATGATTTGACCAAGAAGGAGAGTGATGGGGTGCTGCGCCAGGTGACTACCTCTTGAAGCTCATCAAGAGAATGCCAAGAGTGTGCCAAGCAGTAATCAAAGCAAAAGGTGGCTACTTTGAAGAACCTAGAATATGAAATATATTTTCAGTTGTTTCACACTTTTTTGTTATGTATAATTCCACATGTGTTAATTCATAGTTTTGATGCCTTCAGTGTGAATCTACAATTTTCATAGTCATGAAAATAAAGAAAACTCTTTGAATGAGAAGGTGTGTCCAAACTTTTGGTCTGTACTGTATATACCAACCATATCGTTTTTACATAATTTTAGTCTGTTTTTAATTAAATGTTATACATTATTAATTTATCTATTTCCGTTATGCATTTTTCCTATCTGTTAGGACACATTTAGTTGCTCACAACATCAGCAAGTCCTAAGATATTTGGCTATACCAACATGGACGATTTGGAGGAGGGGGAGTATGCTACATCTCTAACCAAACATAGTAAGAGGATGTGATGTCACTCTCAGTCACTGAGTTATTCAGAATAGGTGTGGGTGGAAGGAGTTAAGCCCCTTTATTTTGACACATTACACCACATGGGGTTATCCTTTGATAACGTCTCTTGGGCGGGACGAAACACGTGAGTGGACCAGGGGTGGTGACATAATTTCCAGCCGGTGAGACACAAGCCATTGGCCACTTCCGGTTCTGGGTTCCAATACTGTTTTTAACTTTTTTACATGTGAGTGGATATTGTTAGTTTTTATGTAATAAACAAACAGAATTACACTATATTGCTCTCTTTGCACTTTGTACCTATCCCTGATGGTTTGCTAAGGACAACGTATGCTGAAGTTGGTGACACAGCACATGGGACTACAGAGCCCAGCCATCCCTGCAAGCATGTGTGGGCTTTCCTATGGCAATCCTGGATCTCTGATGGTTTACTGAGGGCAACGCATGCTGCAGTTGAACACAAAGTGGGACTACAGAATCCAGCCACCCTCTTAAGCATCTGTGACATCTGTTATGGGAGTCCTGGATTTCTAGTGAGTGAGAGGGCACACAGAGGGGAGCAGGGATTGCACAGATGATCCTCCCAGAACTTGGCACTTTATATTGCACTGAATAATTCTGAAGTTGCACTGCAAAGTTTTTGAAGTTCACAAACCTTATATTTTGAATTATCAATGGACTATTAGTATTATTAGTATTATTTATATGTATTATGATAATTATGTTCGCTTTATGGTTCATTGTTTGTGGTAATGATTTATTAGCATAGCACAAGGTAGCACTCTTATTTAGTTCCTGTATTGCTGAATCAAAGATCTGTTCACCCCTGGCTGGTATTCTGGGTGATACTGCTACTGTTTATACTGATCTGGGGGCATCATGCTTTTGTTGCCTGACCTTCTCTGTTTTTCAATTGTCCAGTATGCTGGATTGTGTAATCATAATTGTGATTTTGTTGCATTTGCTTGATTAAAAAACCCTTTTAATAACAATATATAAGCTAGCTTTTACCAACAGTCTTGGTACCTTACTCAAAGTAGTCTTGGTACTGAGCAGTGGTGGCCCATCCATAAGGGGCACAGGGGCACCGGGGTACCGCCGCCCTAATCCATGTGCTGGACGCATGGATTCCAATGCTTGTTTTATTAAGAAGCGCATGAGTAGAGCCTGAGGCTCCAATTGGCTTTAAAAAAGGGTGGGTTTGGGCACAGAACACTGTGCCCTGAGCCCACCCAGTTGTGTTAAAATAGCAAATTAATATTTACTATTGTCTTCTTGATTCTTCTCTCGGCCAATCAGGAAGTAGGTTGCAAAGGAGGAGGAGACACAGGAAGGACCCGAAGCTGCCCACGACCTAGATGGGGTAAGTGGGGGCCGACCAACCGATTGGGGATAAAGTACTATGGGTTAATTAAACAGTTATAGACATAAAAGTGCTGCACTCAAGGTCAAGGTAAACAAAATGTGAATATTGTGGTATAATTACTAGATAGTAGATATAGTAGGAATGTATGCTCACATTTCTGTAGGTCTTCCCCTTCCCTTTCTCTTATGGAGAGGGGGAACGAGCAGAAGAGAAGGGAAAAGGACTTGGTGATAGGAGTCACACTTGGGCCCCCACAATTGACAGAATGAAGGAACGTGAGAAGCCAGGGGGCAAAGGGAATTTTCTCTTTTCTTCAATTTTTTTTTTTTTTTTTTGGGAGAATTGGAAGGAAAATATGGGAATCATGGGGAGACCCGGAGCTTAGAGCTCGTGTTTTTTTTTTTTGGTTTGTTTGTGCTCCCTGTATTTCTCTCTCTCTACCCTATTCTACTGAAGGTGTCCCTATAAGTGGGATACTCTCTCATATCTTTTTTGTGTAAGCATTACATTTAAAAAGAAAGGAGAAGGAAAGGGAGGAAAGAGACTGGCACATAGGAGCACAACGGAAGGCCACCTATGGAGCACGCCCCTCAAACATAGGTTGACGCTCAAATACCGTTAATACGGTGAGTGTTTCCACTCTTATTAGCAGGATAGCTAATATTAGGAAAGGAGAATATCTCAGTTTTTTTTCTTCTCTTTTTTTTATTTTATTTTTTTTTGTTTTTTTTTCTGTTTTGTTCTTTTCACCCACTTTTACCAATCCCACCCCTCCCCCCCCTCGTTAATTGTCTGCCCTCTAGGTTTATGCTCTAAACTGATACAGGGAATATAGGAAGATAGATGGAGAAATTAAATGTACTATCAATAAATGCGAAGGGGTTGAACTTACCCGAAAAAAGGAGAATCCTCCTGCATGACCTACAACGATTAGGTATTGACGTTGCGTATATACAGGAAACACATTTTAGAGAAGACAAAACTCCGATATTAAAGAATAGGAAATACCCAATAGCATACCATGCGACAAATCAAGAGGCAAAGTCAAGGGGGGTGTCTATTCTAATAGCAGGGAGAATCCAATGGACATATGTAGACTCCATGAGAGATCCGAAAGGGAGATATTTATTCGTGAAGGGTAAAATAGGAGGAATAAGGGTAACATTCGCCACAGTGTATGTCCCAAATGAACATCAAGGAACCTTCCTAGACAAAACAATTAAACGAATTCACAGAAGGACATTTGATTATGGGAGGAGACCTGAATATCCCCTTAGATCCCAAAGAGGATACCTCATTGGGAAAGTCATCCACATCTTTCAGTGTGAGAAATCATATTATGCAAACTCTGTATAAAAGTCAACTGATTGATATATGGAGGCTGCTACACAATAAAGAAAGAGACTACACGTTCTACTCTGCTCCACATAAAATATACTCCCGGATAGATCTTTTCCTCATTCCACATGCCCAATTACACTCTGTACAGTCGACTAAAATTGGATCAATTACATGGTCGGACCATGCCCCGATCTTCCTGGTATATGAGTTAAAAGATTTAAGACAGTCCAGACCAAACCAGTGGAGACTAAATGAAAGCCTGTTGGAAGATAAGGAGGTCCTAGAAGATGTAATTAAAGAATTGAGGTTTTATTTCAATTCTAATGACACACCAGAGTGCGACCCTGGAATTATATGGGAAGCACACAAGGTGGTTATTAGAGGTGTGTTAATTAAACATGGATCTAGGATCAAAAGGAAACGTACTGAAAAGTTAAACAGGCTATTAAAGGAGCTAGCCATCTTGGAAGGCAAACATAAGCAAACATGGTCAACAAATGTAGAGAAAGAACTAGCTAGTAAAAGAACTGAAATCACAGATCTCCTGTACTATAAAGTAAAAGCAGCAATGCAGAGATGCAAAAAGGCTGAATACGAGTCAGGGAATAAGTGTGGGAAAAGACTGGCGAGGCTACTAATAGAACAGAAGCTGAGTAACTATATTCCACATATTAACTCACCCAAGAAACACAGGGTTACAAAACCAAATGATATAACGAAGGAGTTCCAGGAATACTATAACGCTCTTTACAATATACAGAGCAAGCCCCCGACTAGAGAACAAATTGATTTGTATCTAACAGAATCTGCAATACCAAGACTATCAGAACAGGATAGACAGAAATTAGATGACGTTATATCCGAGGAGGAAATTAAAGTAGCAGTAAGCATAATGAAAAGGGGGAAAGCCCCGGGACCCGATGGTTTTACAGGTCAATATTATAAAATTCTGTTTCCCTCGAAATCAGGATATATGGTTAAACTATTTAATGCCTTAGGGACATCGGCCAGTTTAGCCAAAGATACCCTGCTAGCATATATCTCGGTGATACCAAAAGAGGGGAAAGACCCAGCCCTCTGTGGAAGCTACCGACCAATTTCGTTATTAAATTCGGACGTGAAGATTTTTGCCAAGGTCTTAGCAAACAGGATACAACAACATATCCCAGACTTAATAAACCTGGACCAGGTGGGATTTGTCCCTACCAGGGAAGCACGAGACAACACAATCAAGGCAATTAACCTGGTGCAGTTAGCCAACTCAACACAGACGCAATGCGTATTTCTCAATACGGACGCAGAGAAGGCCTTTGACAGGGTGAGGTGGAGTTACATGAGGGCAGTCCTAAAATACGGCGGCTTTGGGAACAAAATAATACAGTGGATATTCTCCATGTATTCAGGCTTAACAGCCCAGGTACGGGCCAACGGAATTCTGTCCGAGCCCCTCACAATCTCAAATGGGACAAGACAGGGCTGCCCTCTGTCTCCACTTCTATTTGCCCTGTCACTAGAGCCCTTTTTGTGTACGCTACGAGCAAACTCTAATATTTCAGGCATACAAATAGGGAAGAACCACTGTAAAATTACAGCCTATGCAGACGATATGTTGTTCAGTCTTACAAACCCGTTGATTACAATTCCAGAATTAATGAAGGAATTTGAGAGATACGGATCTTTATCGAACCTACGTATCAATTTTAATAAATCGGAAGCAATGGGGGTAAACGTCCCACATATAGCGATAAACTATCTAAAACAAAAATTTAAGTTTAAATGGACTGACAATGCTCTGACATACCTTGGTATACAATTAGCAGGGAAGGTGGAGAAGATCTTTGAGCTGAACTTCCCACCCCTCTTACAGAAAGTAAAGATCTTATTGGATAAGTGGAACCAGGGTTTTCATAGCTGGCTAGGACACTGCAATATTATTAAGATGAACATACTCCCGAAAATCTTGTATGTATTACAAACATTACCAATATATATTCCATCAAAGTATTTTAAACAGTGTCAGAGAGTGATCTTTAAGTTCATATGGGCACATAAGAACCCCCGGATACATAGGAAACAACTAATGAGCACTAAGCAGCAGGGAGGACTGGGAGTCCCAGATATAAGGAAATATTATTACGCAACACATCTGAACAGGCTAATTGACTGGAATAGGCATTCAGATACGAAGCTCTGGGTACAAATCGAACAGGCACAATTCAAAACACCTCTAGAAAGAGCACCGTGGTGGTTTGCCTCACTCCCTAAGAAATTAATAAAAATCCAATAGTGGGTAACACGGTGAGGATCTGTGCAGCAGCACTACCTATGATGGGCATCGAGCCCAGGACCTCCCCACTATACCCAGTGATAGGTAACCCCCTCTTCCCATCGGGATATGAAGACGGAGCATTCCGGCAGTTGAGAAAAAGAGAGTGTATACAAGAAGCAAGGTATATCCACATGGGAAGATGGGTAACCATAGCGGAACTGATGGAAATAGGAAATGTATTCCGTTTGAAATTCTGGAATGCACTTCAGATAGTACACTTCCTGAACACTTTGCCAAATCCAGAGAGCTTTGAAAGACCACTCATGAAATTTGAGAAAATATGTAACGAACAAGGAACATTACTACATAGTCTTTCAATAAGCTATGAGTTATTAGTGCGATCAGGAGGTTGCCCTCTGAGGTGCGTTCAGGAATGGGAAAGGGAATTGGAGAAGTCCTTCAGTTCGGAACAGCGACAATGCATATACAGGCGAACACACGAAACATCAATATGTGTGAGGATACAAGAAACAAACTATAAGATCTTCACAAGATGGTATAGGACACCAGAAAAGTTAAGCAAAATGTTTGCAGAGGTATCAGATAAATGCTGGAGGTGCCAGAGAAGCAAAGGAACGATGCTACATATATTCTGGGAGTGCCCAATGCTAAGGAGTTTTTGGGCAGAGATTAAAAGTGCTTTACAGTTTTGCTCAGATTATGAGATTCCGGAAGATCCGGAATTCTATCTTCTGCATTTAAACCAAATACCAGAAAAAGCCTATAGGGAAATGATTATATGCCATCTATTAGATGCCGCTAAGGCCTGTATAACGAAGAGGTGGAAGTCACCAGTTCCACCAACAGCGGAGATGTGGATATGTAAAGTTAGGGAAATAAGCAAATTAGAAGAGTTAGTCCTGACAACACAATATAAAAGGGAAAAATATTTAAGAACTTGGACTCCCTGGAAGTCCTATATGGACCACAGGGGGGAAGGTTAAGGGGGATAAGGCTGAATGGTATAGAAGGAGCCCGGGAACTTGGATTGGGTATATGTGGGATTTAATGAGAAACCACAGGAATATGGAGAAGGGTCGGAGGAGAGGGAAGTAGGGTGGGTTGTTGTGTTTTTTTTTTCTCCCTTTCTTCTTCTTTCTCTCTCAGGGATGTTTGGGAAGGGGAGAGATACGTAAGAAGGAGATATATGTTTGATTTTGACAACAAGGTTAAAGGGGATGTATAATAATAAGATGGACTGTGACTGTTGTTTTGTAATAATGTTCTGTTATGTATTTTTTTTGTTTTTTATATATATATATGTGTTGTACTGATTTGTTTTAAAATAAAAAAAGAATTATAATCTAAACAAAATGTGAAGACACAAGGAAGCCGCTTAGACCAAAGTATAAGATACACCATCTCAAAAAACAATAAATATGTATAGTGCTGCGCTACCTTTCGACAAAGTTTTAATAAACAAAATTAAGCTTCAATAAAAACAAAATATCACAATGCTAATTAGTTAGTTAATTGCTAAAAAAAAACAATGCAGGTGCAAATAACAAAATATTATAACACAATAACATATAAATCATCAAATCTATAATAATATAAAGTGACACCCCATATAAGTCTTTAGAAATGTTAGAAATTAGGAGAAACAACACAAGTGATGGGGCTCCCTATGACTACATATTTGACAAAACGTGTTGGGTGGACCTGAATGTTCTGATGCCACCACGCATGTGCATTTGCAAATGCAGAACTTTGGGAGTTGTAGTCGAATGTACTGAGCTGTATATGGTGGTTTTATGTAAGTGTTTTTAACTGTGTAAATAAAATCCTGGATGAAAAATGGTTAGAAAAATATAGCATGATATTGCATGGATTGATGATACTAAAGTGGTATTTCCCAACTACATGCAGTACACCATCCATGCACAATTTAGGTGGTGATCTTTTCCAATCATTGGAGATCATTGGAGAAGTTTTATTGGGGATTGTTGTAACCAGTATGGCCGCCATCCTGGTCTCCGGATGTTGTCATCCAGATGATGTGGCAATGCATGACGTCAGCATGTCACGTTACATGTGATGTTTAATGCAGCGTGCATGTGCAATATAGGGAGACAATGGGGACTGCACTGGCACCATTCCTTCCTCCACTGTTGTGGATGAACTTGCATTCTACAAATGGCGGCACAAGGTTTTTTGGAAGCTAAGGAGGAGTTTTCTTGTATTATTTTGGCAGCTAAGTATTTGACGGCATTCTCTAGAGGGACATACAGAAGTTTTCCTCAGTTAGTATCCCTCTCCCTACATTTTTGTGCAGTTTGTTTTCCATTTGGATGGTGGTTATCCAAATAGATTGTTTTCAAATGGGAGGATATATACATCACCCAGTGGAGCTATTTTTATCATCTCTTTTGTTTTCATTCTTTGCAGTCAGAATACCTCCTATTTCCTTTCTTTTATTGGGTGCCTTTTTTTGGATATCATCCAGTGGTTCTGGTATATTGTGGAGGGCAATCTATACAGCCTCTACCAAGACATACAAATCATTTAAGTCTATATGCAGTGCTTTGTATGTGTTTTGTATGGAATTCATGTATATGGATTCTAAAATGCAAATATTTTGTATTTTCAGAAGTGGTAAAAATCCATGAAGAAGAATATATTTCATATTTACATTTTGAAATGCGTTGGTGGTCCCTTCTACCAATCACCACCTGAATTGTGCATGGATGGTGTACTGCAAGTAGTAGAAATACCACTTCAGGATCATCAATCCGTGCAATATAATGTTATATGTTTCTAACTATTTGTACTATCTTTTCTGTTTTTTGAACATTCATTTTTGATCATGCTTAATTGGTATGAAAATAAACAATTTTAACAATAAAAAAAAATATATATATATTTTCAAATTGCCTTAAAAATCCCGATCTAGAGGTATTTACATTTTTCATATATACAGGGATGTTGGCAATTACATGCCAAGCCACATGAGTCTTTAATTTTTTAATAAAATCCTGAATTTCACACTATTGTGAGCATTGGGCTCTCTTTTTATTTCCATTTATAAATGTGACTACTGGAGGACAGTAGGAGAGGTGAGTGGCGGAACCCTAGTCACCTGTGACCATGGGGTGTAGGCAAACAAACCACTGTTTGACTTCTCACTGTGAGAGTCACATATTTTCTGGTAAGCTTCTATGTATATCACAAAATTCTCCTGCGCTCTGGTGTTTTCGCTAAACGGTAGTGTAGTCCAATTTTAAGGCAAGGTCTAGAGTCTTGCAGCCCTCCTCAGAACCATGGGCGTTCATGTGGCTACAGAAACGAAAAGAAAGAAAAAGGAGGGAGCACGGACCTAGTGCATTACCACATATAAAGCTTCTATATATCACATGGTGAAGTGGACACTTGATGGGAGGACACATGAAGAGCATATTTGATGACATTATACATCACTCACATTGTTTCTCACAATTCATCATTGCAACAACAACCAAAGTTTAACCACTTGCCGCCCGCCAATCACGGCTGATCACGATGTAAACAGGAAAAGCCGGTAATTGGCTGCTCCTCTGACAGGGGTGGTTTGTGCTAATCGATTATCAGCACAGCCCCCCCGAGGATGCACACTGGACCACCAGGGATGCCACTAGACCACCAGGGATGCCCACCACAGGTATGCCACCCTAGACCACCAGGGATGCCAATAAAATAATGGATGCCAATCAATGCCCACAATGGGCATCACTGATTGGCAGGCATTATTGTTTGGCACTGATTGGCATCCATTAGTACAACACATACATTAGTACGTTAGTGCCACCTATCAGTGCCCATCTATGCTCATATGTGCCACCTATCAGTGCCCATCCATGCCGCCTATCAGTGCCCATTCATGCCGCCTATCCGTGCCCATCCATGCCACTTATCCGTGCCCATCCGTGTCGCCTATCAGTGCCTATCCGTGTCGCCTATCAGTGCCGCATATTAGTGCCCATCATCAGTTCCCATCAATGCCACCACATCAGTGCCACCTCATCGGTGCCCATCAGTGCCACCTTATCAGTGCCCGTCAGTGCAGTACCATCAGTGCCCTTCCGTGAAGGCGAAAACGTACTTATTTACAATGTTTTATAACTGAAAAAAAAATCCCAGAGGTGATCAAATACCACCAAAAGAAAGCTCTATTTGTGGGAACAAGTTTGGGTACAGTGTAGTATGACCGCGCAATTTTCATTCAAAGTGCAACAGCGATGAAAGCTAAAAATTGGTCTGGGCGGGAAGGTGTATAAGTGCCCTGTATGGAAGTGGTTAATAATATCCCTGCTCACCCCTCCAGAGTAGTACAATGTTACTATGGTGACACTGAGCTACTCTGATGAAAATATGTAAAAAAAAATTGTAAAAAAAAGAAAAAGAAATGTTAAAAAAAGAAAAATGATATTTAAAATATTTAATAAAACATGATTTAACTTTTTTTTCTTTTTTAACATACTGTCACCAGTCAGTGCCCCCAATCACCACCTAACCAGTCATACAATGATGCTGTACTGCACTGGTGTGGGGAAAAAAAATTGTGAAACAAGTAAAATTTTAATTCCTAATTTTCCCAAAAATTGTGACAAAAAATTACAACTTCAAAAAACTCGCCACGCCTCTTACTAAATTCCTCAGACTGTCTACTTTCCAAAAAAGAGGTCATTTGGGCGGTATTTGTACTGTCTTGTCATTTTAAGGGCCTCAAGAAATTAGATCGGTCATCAGTACATCAGGATCGATCAATTTTCAAATAAATATACCATAGTTTGTAGACACTATGGGCCAGATCCACATAGAAATGGATAGGCGCAGCGTATCAGAGATACGATACGCCTCCGTAACTTTTCCGGCTTTGGTTTGAATTCTGAAAGATTGCGCGCCGAAAGTTACGGCGGCGTAGTGTATTTCTGGCGGCGGAATTCAAATCGGCGATTAGGGGGCGTGATTCATTTAAATGAGTCCATGCGCCGATTAAACTGCGCATGCTCCGTTTCGAAATTTCCCGCCGTGCTTTGCGCGAAATGACGTCGCAACGACGTAATTTTTTTAACTTAGACGTGAGTTACGTCCATCCCTATTCACGGACGACTTACGCAAAAAATGTTTTTTTCAAATTTCGACGCGGGAACGACGGCAATACTTAACATGGCAAGTCTATCTATATGCCGCAAAATACCAGCTTTAACTATACGGCGGAAAAAGCCGACTAGAGACGACGTAAGAGAATGCGACGGCCGCGCGTATGTTCGTGGATCGTCGGAAAAAGCTCATTTGCATACCCGACGCGGAAATGATGCAAACTCCACCCAGCGGACGCCGAAGTATTGCATCTACGATCCGAAGGCGTACGAAGCCGTACGCCTGTCGGATCGAACCCAGATGCCGTCGTTTCTTGGTTTGAGGATTCAAACTAAAGATACGTCGCGGGAAATTTGAAAGTACGCCGGCGTATCAATAGATACACCGGCGTACTCTCTCTGTGGATCTGGCCCTATAACTTCCACACAACGTAATTATTAAACACTTATTTGGATTTTTTTTTTAAACAAAGACATGTAGCAGAATACATTTTTGCTTACATTTCTGAAGATTTTTTTTTTTATTGGATATATTTTATAACATTAAGTAGAAAATATTGAGGGGTGTTTTGAAACTGTTGGTCTTTTTCATTTATATAATAAAACAATTAAAACCCAGTGGTGATTAAAGCGGGGGTTCCGCGGGAATACTTTTTTTTTTTTCATATGCATCTGCCGCTCTTCACTTAGAGGACTTTAGGTACTCACGTGTCCTTATTTCATAGCCCCCCCGCAATATCATTCTGCCGCAAAAGTGAATTTATAAAAATAATTGATGAACGCTTCCATCTTGCTTGTGCGCACTCTAAAGCCCATAAGCAAATTCTTCGGGGATGCGGTGAATGAATTAGAGCCGCCTTCGTCACGTGACCAGCTGCATGAGTCACGCGACAATCAAAATCACGCGAGATTTGCTCAATGTGCTGTCTGAATCGTCTCCTGTGAAGCCTGATGCTGAGCTCCCAGGAGACATGGCTAAATCGTCCCAAGAAGCACTGCGGCGCAAGGAGACCAAGGGACACGCCCCCTCCCACGGGAGGAGAACCAGGAAGTGAGAGATAGACACTGCATATACAAGGTTTGTGATTGATACGGGAAAAAATGGATAGCGATTAGTTGATATACACACCAAGATGGTCCAATTAAACATTAGTTTTGATTTAGGGTGAACCTCTGCTTTAAATACCACCAAAAGAAAGTTCTGTGTGAACATGCGTACAGTGCTGCAAGACAGAGACATGATATACCTGTGCTCAAATCCCAATAGCTTGTACATGCATTTAAACTAGGTTCTAAAGGGGTGTGACCACATGTTGACACTACAAATTCTGGATGAACCCTCTACACACTACTCTCCAGCAAACATATTGCAATACATGTTTAACCCCTTAACGCCCGCCGCACGACTATATACGTCCGCAAAATGGCACAGACAGGCAGAAGGGCGTATATATACGTCCTTGCCTTCTAGCGGGTGGGGGGTCCGATCGTGATCCGGGTGGATTCCCTCGGGGAGCGATCCGGGACGACGGCGCGGCTATTCGTTTATAGACGCTCCGTCGCGATCGCTCCCCGAAGCTGAAGAACGGGGAGAGCCGTATGTAAACAAGGCTTCCCCGTGCTTCACTGTGGCGGCGTATCGATCGAGTGATCCTTTTTATAAGGGAGACTCGATCGATGACGTCAGTCCTACAGCCACACCCCCCTACAGTTGTAAACACACACTAGGTGAACCCTAACTCCTACAGCGCCCCCTGTGGTTCACTCCCAAACTGCAACTGTCATTTTCACAATAAACAATGCAATTTAAATGTATTTTTTGCTGTGAAAATGACAATGGTCCCAAAAATGTGTCAAAATTGTCCGAAGTGTCCGCCATAATGTCGCAGTCACGAAAAAAATCGCTGATCGCCGCCATTAGTAGTAAAAAATATTTTTTTTATAAAAATGCAATAAAACTATCCCCTATTTTGTAAACGCTATAAATTTTACGCAAACCAATCGATAAACGCTTATTGAGATTTTTTTTTTACCAAAAATAGGTAGAAGAATACGTATCGGCCTAAACTGAGGAATTATTTTTTTTATATATATATATATATGTTTGTGGGGGATATTTATTATAGAAAAAAGTAAAAAATATTGCATTTTTTTCAAAATTGTCGCTCTATTTTTGTTTAAAGCGCAAAAAATAAAAACCGCAGAGGTGATCAAATACCACCAAAAGAAAGCTCTATTTGTGGGGAAAAAAAGACGTCAATTTTGTTTAGGAGCCACGTCGCACGACCGCGCAATTGTCTGTTAAAGCAAAGCAGTGCCGAATCGCAAAACCTGGCCTGGGCATTTAGCTGCCTAAAGGTTTAAGTGGTTAAGCTGGCCAACTGCATCAAAGCGATCCCTCTTACAGCTCTGCCACAGCAACGTTTACTAGGTTCAGGTCTGGTCACTGACCTGCGTTACAACAGAGACAATATATACCTGTGCTCAAATCCCAATAGCTTGTACAGTAGGTGCACGCGATATTGTGTCAATCTCGCTCCCTTTCTCGGCGAGATTGACCACCTACGAGCCCCATCGCGGGAGCCAGCGCCGAGCTGGCTTGCCGGAATGGAGACAGAGCCGTCATAGAAGCGAAGGGAGATCCGACTTGGATTCCCGCCAATTCTACACGTGTGCGGCGTTTGTTATGAATCCTAAGGGGGAAAGTCCCCGCCGGATTTTAAATAAAAATCCGGCATGGGTTCCCCCCTCAGGAGCATACCGGGCCCTTAGGTCTGTTATGGGTTGTAAGGAGAGCCCCCCTACGCCGAAAAAAACGGCGTAGGAGGTCCCCCTACAATCCATACCAGACCCGTATCCAAAGCACGCTACCCGGCCGGCCAGGAAGGGAGTGGGGACTAGCGAGCGCCCCCCCTCCTGAGCCGTACCAGGCTGCATGCCCTCAACATGGGGGGGTTGGGTGCTCTGGGGCAGGGGGGCGCACTGCGGCCCCCCCCACCTCAGAGCACCCTGTCCCCATGTTGATGAGGACAGGGCCCCTTCCCGACAACCCTGGCCGTTGGTTGTCGGGGTATGCGGGCGGGAGGCTTATCGGAATCTGGGAGCCCCCTTTAATAAGGGGGCCCCCAGATACCGGCCCCCCACCCTAAGTGAATGGATATGGGGTACATCATACCCCTAACCATTCACCTGTAGGAAAAATGTCAAAGTTAATAAACACACCACACAAGGGTTTTTAAAATAATTTATTTTTCTGCTCCGGAGGCTCCCCCTGTCTTCTTTATTAGCTCTTTTATCAGGGGGAGCTTCTTCTTTGACGTCTTCGGGTGGGTGGGGGCCGCCGTCTGGTTCTCTTCCACCGCCGGGGGGGTCGCTTTTAAAAATGCCCCCACCCCCCGGCGGGTTTCCTCCGGCATCTTCGGCGGGGGGGCTTCTTCTTCCGCTATCCCGACGGGTCTTCTCCGCTCTCCGGGGGGTCTTCTCAACTCTCCGGGGGTCTCCTTCTATGTTCCCCGCTCTCCGCTGTTGACTCGGCGCACCCCGGTTCTTCCTCTCGCTGTCCGGTGCCATCTTCTTCCGTGCTGTACGTCTTCTTCTCCTTCCGTGCTGTGAGTTCTTCTTCCGTGCTGTGACGTCATGTTCTTCACTTCTCTTCTTCTCCCGATGTTGACACGCCGGCTCTTCTCGCTGAAATGATGGATGCGTGGCTTGCATCGGACCTATATAGGCCTCACAGTCCCATCATGCTCTGTACCTACCCATGTGATACCTACCCCCCCGGCGGTGGAAGAGAACCAGACGGCGGCCCCCACCCACCCGAAGACGTCAAAGAAGAAGCTCCCCCTGGTAAAAGAGCTAATAAAGAAAACAGGGGGAGCCTCCGGAGCAGAAAAATAAATTATTTTAAAAACCCTTGTGTGGTGTGTTTATTAACTTTGACATTTTTCCTACAGGTGAATGGTTAGGGGTACGATGTACCCCATATCCATTCACTTAGGGTGGGGGGCCGGTATCTGGGGGCCCCCTTATTAAAGGGGGCTCCCAGATTCCGATAAGCCTCCCGCCCGCATACCCCGACAACCAACGCTCGTCCCCACTCCCTTCCTGGCCGGCCGGGTAGCGTGCTTTGGATACGGGTCTGGTATGGATTGTAGGGGGACCTCCTACGCCGTTTTTTTCGGCGTAGGGGGGCTCTCCTTACAACCCATAACAGACCTAAGGGCCCGGTATGCTCCTGAGGGGGGAACCCATGCCGGATTTTTATTTAAAATCCGGCGGGGACTTCCCCCTCAGGATTCATAACAAACGCCTCACACGTGTAGAATTGGCGGGAATCCAAGTCGGATCTCCCGTCGCTTCTATGACGCGCTTGCTGGGATGTGCTGTCACTATTCCAGTGAGTGCGAGATCTCGGCACCATGTCGCCGAGAATCAGCGCGATGCTGTCGTGCTAAAAACACAATATCACAAACACCTACTGTACATGCATTTTTTTTTGCAGTGTTTTTTTTTTTTTGCAGTGCAGTGTTGCATGACCGTGCAATTGCCATTTAAAGTAGTGCAGTGCCGTATAGTAAAAAATTGGCCTGGTCATAAAAACTTCTGTATCTTAAGTGGTTAACCACTTACGGGCCGCCCACCGTCGTTATACGTCGCTACTTTGAAGAGGAATACCGTTGTTATGGTAGCAGCTAGTTACCATAACCCCAGTACCCTCTTCAAGGGTGGGAGGTCCTCTTTCAGATAAAAGTGGTCTCTGAGGCGGATTAGCTCTCCGGTGCCCTCTGTCGCCCTCCGCCGCTTACCGGAGCCATCGGCAACGGTGGAGGCGATCCGATCCTGTCCTATCCCTGCCTGTGTATGGAGACGAATGAGGGGAAGATGGCCCCACCCTTCTCCATATCACTGCAGGGCGGAAGCGACGTCAAAACATCACATCCGCCCAATGCTCTTAAAAGGCCATTATTATTTTTTTTAGAATGACTTAATTTTTAGTTCTTTTTTATTGCATTTTAGTCTAAATATGAGATCTGAGGTCTTTTTGATTCCAGATCTCATATTTAACCACTTCCAAACCGCCGTACGTCTTTATACGGCCTAACTTTAAAGATGTATATCTCGGTAACGGCAGCAGCTGCAGTGTCAGCGGTTCTGTTAAATATAACGGCGGTCTCCGTGGCGGATTCGCCGCGAGATCGCCGTTATCGGCGGCGGGAGAGGGGCCCCCCCCTCCCGCCGCTCTCCCGCGCCCTTCGCCGCTTACCGGAGCCGTCGTTAGCGGCGGAGGAGATCGGGTGCGTTCGGCTGCTGACGAGACTGAAGGGAAAATCTCCTTCGCCCGTCCCCATAGCTCTGCTGGGCGGAAGTGACGTCAAAACGTCAGTCCCGCCCAGCCTCTTAAAGAAACATTTTTTTTTTTTGTTATTTGAAAAAATGACAGTTTCAAATTTTTTTTTTTTTTTTTTGCACTTTAGTCTAAATATGAGATCTGAGGTCTTTTTGACCCCAGATCTCATATTTAAGAGGACCTGTCATGCTTTTTTCTATTACAAGGGATGTTTACATTCCTTGTAATAGGAATAAAAGTGATCATTTTTTTTTCCAGTGTAAAAAATAATAAAATAAATAAAAATAAATAAAAAAAAAATAAAAATTTAAAGCGCCCCGTCCCGACGAGCTTGTGCGCAGAAGCGAACGCATACGCGAGTAGCGCCTGCATATGAAAACGGTGTTCAAACGACACAAGTGAGGTATCGCCGCAATCGTTAGAGCGAGAGCAATAATTATAGCCCTAGACCTACTCTGTAACTCAAAAAATGCAACCTATAGAATTTTTTAAACGTCGCCTATCGAGATTTTTAAGGGTAAAAGTTTGACGCCATGCCACAAGCGGGCGCAATTTATAAGCGTGACATGTTGGGTACCATTTTACTCGGCGTAACATTATCTTTCACAATATATAAAAAAATTGGGCCAAATTTATTGCTGTCTTATTTTTTAATTCAAAAAAGTGATTTTTTTCCAAAAAAGGTGCGCTTGTAGGACCGCTGCGCAAATATGGTGTGACAAAAAGTATTGCAATGATCGCCATTTTATTCTCTAGGGTGTTAGAAAAAAATAAATATATAATGTTTGTGGGTTTTAAGTAATTTTCTAGCAAAAAAAATGTTTTAGTCTTGTAAACACCAAATCTGAAAAACACCCAAAGTAGAGAAGTGGTTAATAGGACCTGTCATGCTTTTTTTCTATTACAAGGGATTTTTACATTCCATGTAATAGGAATAAAAGTGACCCAATTTTTTTGTTTTAAAAAAAACAGTGTAAAAAAAAAAAATAAAGTAAAATAAATAAGAAAAAAAAAATGTAAGTGCCCCGTCCCGACGAGCTTGTACGCAGAAGCGAATGCATATGTCAGCAGCGCCCGCATATGAAAACGGTGTTTAAACCACATATGTGAGGTATCGCTGTGATCATTAGAGTGAGAGCAATAATTCTCGCCCCTAGACCTCCTCTGTAACTCAAAACAGGCAACCTGTATAATTTTTTAAACGTCGCATATGGAGATTTTGAAGGGTAAAAGTTTGTCGCCATTCCACAGGCGCAATTTTGAAGTGTGACATGTTGGGTATCAATTTACTCGGCGTAGCATTATCTTTCAGAATATAAAAAAAAAATTGGGCTAACTTTACTGTTGTCTTATTTTTTAATTCCAAAAAGTGATTTTTCTTCAAAAAAGTGCGCTTGTAAGAACGCTGCGCAAATACGGTGTGACAAAAAGTATTGCAACGACTGCCATTTTATTCTCCATGGTGTTACAAAAAAATATATATAATGTTTGGGGGTTCTAAGTAATTTTCTAGCAAAAAAATGTTTTTTTTAACTTGTAAACACCAAATCTCAGAAAAAGGCTCAGGACTTTAGTGGTTATAGAATCTCACACATTTCCTTTTTTGAATTTTGTTATGCATATTCACTTTGCCTTTTCACAGAGCCTGCCTTATGAACTACAGAGGTGCGGAGATAAGGAGTTTCAAGAGGCGGGGTCACTACAAGAAACATACTACATTATCAAAACTTGCAGGCAGCAAAATAACATGGGATATGTAGTCCTTAGGATACCGAGTAAATCAAAGGAATGGGCAGAGGAGAAGCTTGCAGTGAATCCAGGAAGTCGATGAAAGCAATTGCAAGCAGACATGCAATCACAACATGAAATTCGATTTTTCAAGTAAGTTTATTTTTTATTGTCTAAAATATATATATATATATATATATATATATATATATATATATATATATATATATATATATATATATAGTTTATGTTGTGATTGCAATGTGTATGTTATAAAATGGGAGTATACTCTGTGACTATACATCTTCTTTAACTGTGTATAAAAGACTAAAGCTCCACTAGTTTGCTCTAAAGGAGAACGCTAAATATTTTTATATAGAATTTCATATTTAGATTACATATTATATAAAGAGAAAGAGAGAAACAAAGGGTACAAAACATGGTACTATCCATTATGTTAGTGCACAGCCTATTTTCTAAATTGCCTCATATGTTTAGAAATATGAATGTGCTAGTTTAATACAAGCATCGCACCAGACTTTCGAAGCATTTGCACATGCACTGGGGTCACAAATCAAACAAAATACTGCAAATTCCTTGACAAAAAAGCTGTAGGCAAAATTGTCATGATGTTCCTGTCTGAAAGACGTCTCACTAATTACAATGATGTTTCTAAGCCCTATCTTAATGGTATGTTTCACACTAGGGAGTATCAAAGTATCAAAGCTTTTCACATCAAGCAACACCTTTCCCCCTCCTAAACACAGTAGGAATATTTTTTTTCAAACAGTTGCATATGTCTATTAAAAAATAAAGTCCATTTTTACTTGAGGCAAAACTGATATCTTTTGCAATTATAGTTCCAAATGGAAAAAGCACTAAAAGTTTATGATTCCTGAATAATTTTAATCAGAACTGAATGGTGATTAACACCAGCAATCTAGATACCTTGTACAGGGAACTCCATGTGTTGTGGATCCAGGACTGTGACAAAACTATCACATGGGCTCTCAACATTATGGTAGACCAGCTTTCAGGTTTCCAGCCAAATGCATCTACAAAGTAAAGGGGGCACAATAATCACAGTAATAAGGGATATAACAATAGAAAAAAAATCCCAAAAAGCATAACATTTTATTCATTATAAAAAGTACATTTTATTTACAATTAGCATGTCTGTTTTTCATTTCTGAAAAGATAATATCATAGTATAAAGGACAAGTGCATATTACTTGAACAACGCATGTAGTCAATATTTTCCCTCTAAAGCTTTGTAAATTAATTTACATTAAAAGTTTGCAAACTTCTGCTCCTGGATTCCTGCAGCCAGGGTTGGCTCTAGTGACAGACATGGCCATGTGTCTGACAAGAATGAAGGTGTGTGCAAGTTGCTGCAATGGCTTAAAGATATGCATGTTTAACCCTTTGTGCTCCTGATCTGATCAAACCCAGATATTAAAGGCCTAGAAAGTGCCTCCACTCATCATAAGGTGTGTTTATTCGCTGACGATGTCCTATTATTCATACGTATACATAAACTCTCCCAAATTTGTTTAAACTATAAGATAACTTTGCTTCAGTGTTGGGGTTGGAGGTCAACCCATCTAAATCTAAGGCTATCAATGTGTCCTTGCCTGAGGATGAGCTCAATTATCTCAAACATATGTTTCAGTTCATATGGTTCTCTTTCTCGATACCTTATTAGGGATTTAAATTGACTAGTTGTCCATCGCACCTCTATCGGGTGAACTATCTTCCCATGCTGTCACATTTATCCTCCTTACTGGCCAGTTGGCAGCCACTCTGTCTCTTGGCTAGGTCTTATAGTGGTAGTGAAAACAACCTTACTGCCTAAGTTATTGTATCTCTTTAGAGTTCTCCCGGTTCCAATCCCCTCATATTTCTTCCAGGCTCTCCAGAGTCTACTATATAAGTATATATGGGGCTCCAATAAACCCAGAGTTCCCTGCTCTGTGCTACTGTGTGGCAGACTTCACACTGGACTGGGGGTACCTAATTTTCTTAGGTAGTACCGCGATGCAACAACCGAGATCCTGCTTATGGGTAGGTCTTGATGCGATTGACCTATTTTCTTTATCAGTTACCAACCTGTTATGGATGGTGCACTCTGACCCTGGGATTATAGCAAATCCAAAACCCAGCACTCCCTAATGTTAGGGGATAAACTTCGGGGCCCATTCAAATTAGCATCTCCCCAGGCACAGCTACTCTCTTTCCTACATCACCCAGGTTTTTATCCATGTTTACTCTGCTCCCTCTCAATTTAACCTTTGGCATTTTCTTGGTTTGTGACCTTGCAATTGATAGTGGCCTGAAAACATTTCCCATCCTGCAGGAGAAGTCTCAGCTTCCCTCTCGGGATTATTTCTGTTACCACAGATCTCAATTTTTTTTTCCAGATGATTATACGTATACACTCAGTTCTCACCAGTCTTTATGTAACTCTGACCGCATTTCCCATGTATTATATCATGTATGTATATTCATCTCATGTCCCCTTCAGCCAACATGCCCTCTTATAGTGCACAGTGGTCTAGAGACTTGGAGATTGACCTGGAGGCGGAGGATTGGGATGATATCTGGGCAACCACTAAATCTTCCTCTCAAAACATTATAGCTTTTGAGATGAACTATAAAGATGCAGTGGTATTTGGTCCTGTTTGTTTTCATGCCTGTAGCCAAGAAGGCACCCATGTCCATGTCTGGTGGACCTGCCCCATTGTGCAACATTTTTGGGCTAAGATTTTCAGAATGGCCTCTACCCTGCTTAACACCATGCTAGACTCAGACCCGTCTCTCGTGCTGCTGAACCATGATACCCTGGATTGTACCAGAGCACAATTGAGTCTTATCCTGCAGGTCATGATGGCAGCCAAACAAACCATAGCACAAGCCTGGAAGACAATCAACACTCTACACTACTGAAACCAATCATAGAATAACCCAGGCCATGATCCACAGTACGATTGAAGCTACCATCCAAGACAAAACACCTTAACATCTCAAAATCTGTCAACCCTGGGTAGAGCACTTTCTACCTCCTGGTTTCAATGAGTCCCTCCTTGAACCCTGAGTCATTTCCAATTGCAGTTGTTATAGTCTAGTCCTGGCTGGGAGCTGTCAGCCTCCTCCTATTTTCCTATTGTTTTACAACTTTTAGCCTTCTTTCTTCCTTTTCTTGACTTATTGTCATAATTAAATGCCCTAATTCACTGGTACGTGATATGAGTTTATACTACATTACATCCCTTGTTTACCAGTGCTGACCAAATTGCATTGTTTAGTTACTGGCTACGATATTACTTGTATTTTTCCCTTATGTGTTCAGAAGGCCTTGTGCATTTGTTTTTTGTTATGTCTGTTGTATTCCTAATTGTACAAGTTTTGCACTGATGAATGGAGTAAACCCTGTGTTCTTCTTTATAACCTCAATAACAACTATTGAACAGAAAAGGTATTCATGTCTATTATTTGGAGGTGAAGTTCGAGAAACAAAGAGAAGCCCAAGACATGCACAATGAGACCCAATCACTAATTGGGGAGATTTCCCTTTATTTCCTGTTCTGTGGATACAACAGCAAGTAAGAGGAAATGTTTTCAAAGTGAGGCAAATCCTCTCTTGTCATAAAAGTCAACAGCAACAACTCAAACGTTTGGATTTTCTTTCGGTTCTCACAACAGTGGGACAAATAAAGAGGGTGAATCTTCCTGACAGAGACACAAATGGCAATACAATCATAACTGAGGCTCTATTCTTTCCCTACTCTATCAAAAACAAAATATATACATAATTTTGTATATATATAGTCTTATCTGTATTAAAAAAAATCTGATGAAAGGTTACAGTAACAAAAATATAATGAAAACAGCATGGTCTATATAGAGAGAGGAGAAGTGAATGATTTTGCCCAAGTTTGGGTTTAACTTGGCTAACTGTATTGTCTGGTTGGATAAGTTGTCAAATAAACACAAATTATTGCTAGAATTATTAATTGAATTATATTAATATTGCATTCAGTAAAAATTAAATAAGTGCAATTATTGGACACAACATATTGCAATAGTAGCAGACAAATATGACCATAACAGAATTTAGCTACATAAATTCATTTATTTGTGGGTTAGTAGCAGACCTAAAATGATGTGCCCCTGGCACTAAAAATTTAGGTGAGAATGGAGTAACCTCCCTAAAAGAAAATGTGAAAAGATAAATGTAACAGACATTAATGCAGAATAATGCAAACAAGCCGTAAAATGTATCAGCAGGATTTTAGTTGCTTTTCATACGTACTAACTAGCTTTAAATCAAGTTATGTATATTAAAAAATCTGTGCGTCTGTGTATTTTACCATCGCAAGAAAGTAATATTTTTATGAAGATGGATGTGCTCATTTTATTATTTAATCCTCAGAGACTAGGATCATTTTTTTCTTGTGTTCCTTGTTTAGTAAATTTTGTGACTTAATCATACAACTGAGGTACGATCAATCAAGGTCAACAGAGATTTGTCAAAATGTTTCTGATTAATTTGTTTTGCACATTTTTATTTTCCGCAAATATTTGGTTCCTTTTAGTGCAACTATCTTTTTATTGGTGTTTAATATGAGTGACGTGTACAACGGATTAGTTCCCCTAGATTTGCTTGTCATTACCTTAGAAATAAATGTTCTTTTTGAGTCATCAAAGCCACATTTTTTAACTCTTCTGCTGAGTCAGGAGCCATCCAGTTGTGGCACTTGAATATTTTATAAACCCTTATAGCAGCAACAGTGTTAATGCATCTGACCCCTCTCAGGGAAGATTTTAGAAGCCCTGGAATATGTTTGTGCTGGATGGATGACTGATATACAGACATTGGTTACACATGGCTCTGGTCCAGCCATGAAAGTATTGACTTTGTCCTGTGATGTGGTTGCACTAGAGAACCATTCTTATAATCACAAATCTTGAGACACTCAAGCCCCAAAAATCCATCTGGACAAGCTGGAAATTAATATAAAAACATAGCAGAGCAAAAAAAAAAAATCCTAAAAGAGCTAAATCAGCAACCAGGATTTTAGGAGCAATTTCCTGCTCTTTGCAAAGTGTCTGACTAATGCTTAAACCCTCCTCCACATTTCATTGAGTTGTAGGGATCTGAAAACATTTTATGGTTTGAAACCCTTTAATTTATGTATTTTTATGGCTATATTATCTTGTGACAAGCAATGCTATTGACACCTAAGAACTTAAAGAGAAAACATTTAAGGTGGTGTAAAGGAAATTATGCACACAGCTGCCATTATAAATTCAATTCCCCACACACTACTTAGAAAACTCTCCCTTAATTACCATTCCCCACAAAGCGGTTTTGTTAGCATGACAGACAAAAAATGTGTAATGAATTTCAATTAAACACTGATAAATTAGTTACATTATTACACCCTGAAGCTCATAACATAACAAATGTTTAATTAGCTATTTTAGAATTTTATACTCATTGTGTAACAGGACTTCGGAGACTGTGTGAAGTGCTAAAAGGAAATTGTTTTTTTTTTGCTTTACTTTTTTCCAAGTATTATGAAAAAAAAAAAAGATTAATTAAAATAAACGTTAGTATTGTATAGAAAACTTACAGATTTTCCATATGCTGAAAATAATAGCTACTCTTTAAATATTTTATTATTTACTCTTCACCTAATTTATAAAAGGGAAATAGCAAGCATGAAAGTCATTTTTATTATTGGAGTAATTAACAGGAATAGTAGGAATAACATAATTTACAGCCAAAGCCCAAATTGAGTAAAAAAAAATATATATATATATATATATATATATATATATATATATATATATATATATATATATATATATATATATATATATATATATATATATATATATATATATATATTAAACTGGCCAGCAGTAGTTCTGGACACTATACACACAAGGGCATCAATGCTAAGAGAACTGTTGCAGACCACATTCTAAACAGGACCAAATACATGTTTTAGCTTTGGTGATAGGTAGAAGCTGCTATACGAAAGTGGACCTGTCATTAAAATTCAAACATTACCAAACTAACAATTTTTATTTTGAGTAACAATGTTGCTGTTCCTAGCCATGCAGAAAAAAATGCTTCTTCTCAAGCTTTCTCTAGTTTCCCAGAGCCTGAGAAAAATGCACATGGTGTTTGGCTACCATGAGCTCTGTGGCTGTAGCATGGCATTAGAGACTGTAGAGTCAATTGTTTTCAGACAGTCACTGTCATGAAAACTTGTAGTGAGATAGCCAGCCCTGCATATGTCATGAACAATTATGACTATGCATAATTTATTTTTAAATATACATAGAAATATATGGGAAGATTTACTAGACTGGTGCACACAGAATGTGGTGCCCAGTTCAAAAAGTAGTTCCTGCACTACTGTTGGCGACTTTGGGGGCGATTTCAATAGACATCTGTGCATGAACCCGCACAGATGTCTTTCAAATCACACCCAAACTCACAATGAAATGTGGGTTTGAAAACCTGCCTCCAATGTGAACGAGGGCTAAAACCTAGAAGCTGATTGGTTACTATGCACAGCTGCACCAAATTCTGTGTGCACCAGTTTTAGTAAATCTCCCCCACGGTCTTAAAAACATTAACACATAATAAGATTATTTACATTAAGATGAACTCTTCAGACTGTTCTCTAAAATGTTTCTATAATGCCAAACAAAATTTGGGAGGATTGGGATTATGATTACTGTGCTCACCTAAACCAAAACGAATTGTGAAGGCCATCATGTTTAGGGGATAGTGGGGATCTGTAGAAATTAGGTATGCTTGACCTGAAGATACATTTTTACATAAATGGAACATTATATTTGGAGTATCTGTAGCATTTAATCTGATCTTGATCTTTTTTTATCTATATATAGATTAAACCTTATAGTGGATGTAAACCTGATTTTATGAAATTTGACCTAGGCAAATATATCTGTAGTGTTTACTTATCTCTCTACAAAGCACTACGTCCTGTGTGTTTCTGCTGTTTCGTTCCTCTGTTATCAGCATGATAACTTCTGACAAGTTCTCTGAGACGGGAGAAAAAAACTGCTTAAAATCTCTGTCGAGGGATGTTGCTATAAATAGATTAGCAGATAGCTTGTCTTGTCACAGCACAGCTCTGAAAGTATCTCTGTTCCTCTACCTACGTGGAGAGGGTGTGTGTGCCTTTCCTCCAATCAGCTGTCTCCCAGTGTAAGCCAAGACTCCCCTCCCCCTGCTGAATGAGGAAGTGAAGATTCTAGCACAGTGTAAGAATTCTAAAGAATATAGCAAGGTGAAGACAGCAGATATGCATGTAAAACTTATGTAGGATCATTTGTTTCATCCCTGTGTATCATCTGAGGCTGTTCACTTCACTGGGTGTATGTGAAGGTTTACATCCACTTTAAAATCTTAAATTAGCTAAAAACACTTTTCAATGGGGTTGCATTTGGCACAAGATTGCACTAGGTAGTTTAAACAAGTTGCTTTATGTGTGCCCTAAAAATCACACCATAGGAAACCTAATAGTTGTAAAATAGAAATAAAATGTAATTCTCAGATAACCTTTACATATATTCAGATAGTAAAGAAGGGGTAATTAAAAAAAAAAACTCACCATTTTATTTTTTAGGGCATTTTATCAGGTGATATAAGCAGGTTGCATGTTTGTATGCAGGAAGACTCTTTCTCCAGGCAACATGGTTTCTACTAGTTTCTTTATCAGTTGTGAATAAACTGATTGTTATCAGAAGAACCAAATAGAAATGCATGTTTATTTTATACTAAAGAGGCCATATAAATGTGGTAATAATAGATGTTATATTGAGATTACCATTGCGTCCATATATAGTGTTTAACATTAGACCTTTAAAAAGGAGAATTAGGAATCATATTTCCAATGCTATAAATATAAGTGCCCAGAATCTATCTAATGTGGTTAAGCGTTTTCAACAAAGAAATAAAGGAAACATTTTTGTACTAATTTCTCAGGGTATAATATGGGTAAACATGAAGGTGATCTAAAAGTTTAAAGAGACCATGTTAAGTTGTTAAAAATGTTAGTAAAAGCACTCAAAAATCAAGTATTTTAATTGCTTACGTGCATAAATTTTCTTTACCATAAATATTTTTATTAACTTTCAATATGCCTCTGAACTTGCTAGGAAATGTAATTAGTAAATTTTCTAGCACAGCCCTACACTCTGCCATGTCATAGCCCTTTCCTCTTCTGGGAGTGTTTAATTGCTGTCTGTGCTGGTCTGGGTTCTCTTGCCTCCTCACCTAACTATATACATTTTTATGTATCTGACTAGGGAGGAACAAAGGGAATTTCTATAGAGTGCAACTTGTATGGGGCTGTTGACATCATATCCAAGATGGTGGCACTCACTGTCAGTCTCATGGTTTTAGAATGTCAATACAAGGGAAGTTTTTGCAGGTAAATAATATGGATAAATGCACATGCAGTCTTATGGGAAGATTGTTGTTGAAACAATAGTCTGGCACAGGATCTCTTTAAAGTGGTTGTAAAGGCAGAAGGTTTATTATTAGAGTTGAGCGAACCCGAACTGTAAAGTTCGGGTTCGGTACGGACTTTGGGTTTTTCCCGAACCCGGACCCGAACCCGAATAATTGGAAAAAGTTCGGGTCCGGGTTCGGAGTTCGGGAAAAAAATGTCTTCCCTCTTCCTGGGCTTCCCCAGTGACGTAGCAGAGGGTGCGTCAGAGGGTGCGGGGTCACGTGACGGGTGGCCCTGCCTCCCCTATATAAGTAATGTCACAGCTTCAGCACGTCATTCGCTGGGCTGTGTCCAGCGGTGAGAGTCGGCGATGCTGCACTCTGGATAGATGGATCTTCTCATCGCTGGAGATCACCCACACCCGTCGCTGGATCAGGACAACGTTGGAGCAGGAAGCCGGGAACAAGTGGAATATCACCGCTGGAGTTTTTTTATTTATTTTTTTATTAATAAAGGACTTTATTCTACGGTGTGCGTGTGTTTTTTTTTTTACAAGAATTTACACTTCCTTCGTGAAATGGTAGGGGTACAGTGAACCCCATTACCATTTCACACAGGGGGGGGTCAGGAACTGGGGGTCCCCTTTGTTAAAGGGGTCTTCCAGATTCTGATAAGCCTCCCGCCCGCATACCCCCACAACCACCGGGCAAGGGTTGTGGGGATGAGACCCTTGTCCCCATCAACATGGGGACAAGGTACTTTGGGGGGCACCCCAAAGCACCCTCCCAATGTTGAGGGCATGTGGCCTGGTGCGGTTCAGGAGAGGGGGGGCCGCACTCTGTCCCCCCCTCTTTTCTGTGGCCGGCCAGGTTAACGTGCTCGGAAAAGGGGTCTGGTGTGGATTTTAGGGGGAACTCCATGCCATTTTTTTTAAAATTTGGGGTGGAGTTTCCCTTAAAATCCACACCAGACCTGAAGGGTCTGGTTATGGATATTTAGGGGGAACCGCACGTCATTTTTTTTTTAAATTGGCGGCGGGGTTCCCCTTAATATCCATACCAGACCTAAAGGGTCTGGTTATTGAATTTGCGGGGACCTCCATGCATTTTTTTTTCTAAAAGTCTGTGTCCCAACTTTTTTTTTAAAGTTCGGGTTCGGACCCGAACCCGAACATCCAGGTGTCCGCTCAACTCTATTTATTATATTAATGCATTCTGAGTGCAGCAACCCCCCCCTCAGCCTACCCCCAATACTTACCTGAGCCAGATTTTCCTCCAGTGATGTGCACTAGTGCCTTGGTGGTCTGGGACTCCCCCTTATGACTGGCTGAGACACAGCAGTAGTGCCTTTGGCTCCCGCGGAGCTGCCGCTTGGCTCGGTTCCCCCCATAGCAAGCTGCTTGCTGTGGGGGCACTCGACAGGAGGGAGGGGCCAGGAAAGCTGGCAAGGGACCTGAGAAGAGGAGGATCTGGGCTGCTCTGTGCACAGAGCAGATAAGTATAACATGTTTGTTATTTTTAAAGAACAAAACCCCAAGACTTTAAAATCACTTTAAGTTATTGAGACTTGTTGGATGTTCATTTTGGAAACACATACTATATGGCTATAAGCCTTAATGTTCAGTGGCATATTAGCACATTCACCTCAGTCTAATCAATCAAATGCTCTTTCTTTATGTAAAAATGGTCTCAAACTATCCCAGTCCCAGTTCCAAAATTTAAACGTAACATTTAAGTTATGCAGGATTACTTTTTTTTTTTTCATTTTTTATGTCATTTTGAGTAGGGAAGGATTAAAACAGTTCATGTTTAGTTTTTGCTGTCCATGTCCCATTGGGGAAATTTCCATTCACTACCGTTTCCATCCCAGAGAGTCAACAGAAAGTTAAAGAATATCTCCCAAAGTGAGGGCAATGCCCTTCCTAAACAGTTATCCACAGAATGGGTGCCTCTTTTGGAAACAAAGGAACATGTGATGGATGAACAAGTGGTCCATCAAGTTTTTTTTGGTGAATCTCATGATAGTGACAGACATCTTCAAAAGTCTTTTATGTAGCTCTAAGATTTGCTTCTTAAAGAGACATTACGAGGATATAAAATTAAATATGGGAGTTACCATTACTGACATGTTTCACACCTAGTGAGACCTGGAACCAACATACAGTCATGAAAAGTATGAATTTCTTAGTTCAAGTCATTGACTCACAAGGTAGTAAAGCCAGGGCCAGAAGCACACCAACAACCAGTACAGTACATTTTACAGCAAGCAATGCAAGTTTTCTTTATATGTCTGTAAAATGCATGTCTGCCTAGCAAAACTGGAATGGGAATATGTCTATTCATAAAAAAGGGAATATAAAATAGTTTATTGCAGGTACTGCACATCAAATCACAAGCAAACAAAACAAGCTATGTTCAGTACCAAATAAGTAAAAGCAACAGGCAAGATGGATGAAATCACAAAGGGGAACAAACACAATTTCAGGAGGATATTTATTAAATTATTTTATCTTTTTAAATCATAGTAAAAGGATTTATTGTATCTTTCTTGGCAAGGTGGAAAGGACTAGCTCAATAATATAGCAAATAGCATATACTATTGCTACACAAGACACATTGTAATTGATTGTTATTAAAAATTAAATTTTGTTTTCAATCTGCAGCGCTGTCATTTTCTGTAAAATGCAATGTATTATGGCTACCTGGAGGCGTTCTGTACACAGATGGTGTAAAGAACACCCCTTATTTATGTCATTTCCTGTTTGTGATTTTTCCATAAGTGTGCACTAGGATAAAAGTCAGATTGTGAACATCCCCTGCAATAGAAATGTCATTTTTGGTGCCTAAAAGGAAATTGTGTCTAAAGGGATGCAGACTCTGCCACTTTCCTCATAAAGCCACGCAAGTGCAGCAGCTAATTGATAATTATAAAATCACTCCTTTTAGATTCACTTTCCACATAGAAACAGTTATTTCTTCAGAATAACAAAAGGTAGGAATCTTGAATAATGTTTGTTAAAATCCTTACAATGTTCATAGATCACCCAGAGGGGATTTTTTTTTCAACAAAAATGACTAAAATTTCACAATTTAAAAAATATCAATGGATTTAAGGTAAAATATTGTCTGAGAGGTTATCTTGCAGGTGCACTACTTGGTTCTCAGACTCAACATTCTTCTGAGGCTTTATCCTGAAAAGTTGGTAATATCATCATGACAATCAGTTTAAATCCCCTTATGCTTGTGCAATGTCAGAACTAATAGTCTGGGCAATCCAGTACAGACTTCCCCAAAGCTTACTATAGTCAAGCGAAAGATGTCCAACTTCATGTGCTGGGGATATCCTTTTCCAGTTAGATGTTCCCCAAAAATTTCAGGATGAGCTATTTTATAATATGCACATACCATCTGAAGTCACTAATCTTAATTTGAAGAACTAACAACCCTACATCATGCTACTCCCCTTACATAAAGCTGCTACCTCTTTCAGTTATTATGCACAGAGATTTTTAATGGGTAAAATTACATATATACTTATACGTGGCATGTATATTTTAACTATGGTTATTGTTAATGCCAGACCATATACCAATATAAAAAATATGCACATTTTAATCTTACCATTTGACCATTTGCTGACCATGCTATAGACGATTGATGGCTACAGCGCAGCCAGCTAGTTATGGGAGGTCATTATACGATGGCTTCCTGTGCTCGCACTTCTTGTGCGCCCCCAGGGGCCCACACCTGTAAGTGTCCATGATCCCTGGGTCCTCGGAACCCAGTGCATCACAGATGGGGGTAAAGGGCCAATTACAGAAGCCTTTTACCACTAGATCGCTCCATCAAATGACAGAGCGATCACTTTGTCAACAAACCTGGATCATGCCCAGTTCAGCTCATGCTTCTGCAGTGTTTTCTCCTCACATGCTGTATCTGTGTGAGGAGAGGGAAGAGAAACACTGCAGCAGCGTGAGTTGGCATTATCCCTACAGTGCCATCAGTGTCCCTGTAGTGCCATCAGTTTCCCTGTAGTGCCATCACAGTGCCATCAGTGTCCCTACAGTGCCACCACAGTGTCATCAGTGTCCCTATAGTGCCATCAGTCCGGATACAGTACCACCACAGTGCCATCAGTGTCCATACAGTGCCCCTACAGTGCCATTTGTGTCCCTACAGTGCCATCAGAGTGCAATTAGTGTCCCTACAATGCCATCCCTACAGTGCCATCAGTGTCCCTACAGTGCCATCAGTGCCCTTACAGTGCCATCACAGTGCCCCTACAGTGCCATCAGTGCCAATACAGTGTGCATCAGGGTGCCTACAGTGCCATTACAGTGTCCATACAGTGCAATCAGCGTCCCTACAGTGCCCCTACAGTGCAATCAGTGTCCCTACAGTGCCATCAGTGCACATTCAGTGCCATCACGGTGCCATCTGTATCCCTACAGTGCCATCAGTGCCCCTACAATGCCATCAGTGTCCCTACCATGCCATCACAGTGTCATTAGTGACCCTACAGTACCATCACATTGCCACCTGTACCCCTACATTGCCATCAGTGTTCCCACAGTGCCCTCAGTGCCCCTACAGGGCCATCACAGAACCATCAATGTCTCTACAGTGCCATCAGTGTCCCTACAGAGGTTATGACTACGTTCTTATAGGCTGAAACGCATCAACTGTTTTCATCTGTGTTTGTTCACATGTCAACAAAAACAAAGACTTTTTAAAGAGCAACAACCAGAGTGCAGATTATTTTTCCTACATTACTTTACTCGGCCAGCGACTGTGGATCGAGCACTTGGGAGCTCTGCTATCTGTGTTGTATGGGTAAAAGCAATGACTTTTCTGTTTCTACAGTTTCCCTACAGTGCCATCACAATGCCATCAGTGTCCCTACAGTGCCATAACAGGGCCATCAGTGCCCCTTCAGTGCCAGTACAGTGCAATCACAGTGCCATCAGTGTCCCTATTGTGCCATTACAGTGTCATCAGTGTCCCTACAGTGCCATCACAGTGTCCCTACAGAGCCATCACAGTTCCATCAGTGTCCCTACAGAGCCATCACAGTCCCAGATAGCAAGGATAACTTGCCACGCATTTTTGGCAGTGTTGAATTGTAAGTCTGTTAACTTGCTGCACATTTTTAGGGGCAAGCTGTACACTTGCAAAGCACCTGAAGCACAAGTTCTAGCTGACACTTCCAATTTGTAGCAAATTTGCGTGCAGACTCTAGCAAGAGCAATGTTGCATTGGTGAGTCTACAGCAAGAACTCTGCATGTCTACAGCATAAAAAAAATCAACCACAGTGACCCCTGTGGTGGGATGACTATTGTGCAGCATAACTGAACCAGAACTTGCAGCAGACTTGCAGAATGTTTGCAAAGCTGACCTGGAGTCATGCAATGCAGACTTTTCAGGTAGACCGATGAACCGGAGGTTGCAGCGTCTCAGACGGTTTTCCATGTCGTCCTGATGAGCGTGTAGCTGGTGTTGCAGGTCTTCTGTAGTGTGGCTCAGGGGGTGCAGGATGTCCTCCGCCGCTCCGATACGCGTCTCAGCCTCGGTGACCCTGTCCTTTACCTTAGATAGGTCCTGGCGCAGGAGAGAGATGTCAATCTTGACCTCATCTATTTTGGCGGTAAGTGTTCCCTGCAGCGATGCAATAGCATCTAGTACCTTGGCTGTATCCGCGCCCTGCTGGACTGTCGCGGAGCTTGTGGCGTCACCATCTTTGGCCTGTGGCTCCTGATCCTGATGGCGGTATTTTGCCAGCTTGTCCACCGCCTCAGAGGCCCTCTTCGGCGGAGACACGTTCTCCCCCTGTTCCGGAGTGTGACCAGGCTGTCACCGAGTGGCGGCTCCCGAGTAAAGTCCACAGACTGTGCCCCAGGGCAATCGCAGGGTCCGCCTGCAACCCCACCGAGGTCCCAGGCAGGTTAGTGTGTCTCCAGGCCGATCCCCCCAGGGGGGGTGGATTGCTGAGGTGCCAGGGATAGCAGGCACAAGTTCTGGAGGCCGTCTCCGGGTGGACCAAGATGGCCGCCGACCCAAGAACCAGGCCGGAATTCCGGACCCTCCCGTGGCAAGGGACAGGGCAAGGCGCACCTCAGCGATGTCCCCAGGCCTTCCGGTCACCGTTGCAGGGGGTGATGGAGTGTCAAGGTGTCCGGGGGAGCAGCAGCATGGACAGGAGGTCGCCGCCGGGAGTACCAATATGGCCGCCGTCACGAGGTTCAAGCCGAAATCGCGGGCCCTCCAGCGTCAAAGACAGGGCGCGGTGTGCCTCGGCTGTGTCTCCGGACCGTCCGGTCCCCGTTTGCGGAGGTGCTGGAGTGCTGAGAAGCCAGGGGAAGCAGTCGTATCCGCCGGGTGCCGCCGCTCCGCAACTAGGCCGAAGCCGCGGCCTTTCCTAGGACGAGTACCGGAGAGTCCGTCCACAGCGTTCCGTCGCTCCGGCAGGCCCCAAAAGCAGCAGATGATGCAGCCCAGGTCCCCAGGTGCAGGTAATGGCAGCAGATGCCCAGGATGCAGGTAGGATTGTGTATTAGGATTACAGGCCAGCGGAGCTCTCTCTAATGGTGTCCTACTCCATTGCTGTCCAGGCCACGCCCCATGCAATGCAGACTTGCTGCAATTGTGCAACAAACTTGTGAAGCCCGGCAAATCTAGCAATAGCTTAGCAACTCATTTTCAAACTTACAGCACAATTTCTTGCAAACTGAGGTGTCATCAGTGCCCCTACAGTGCCATCACAATGCCCCTACAATGTCATCAGTGCCACTACAGTGCTCCTCAGTGCTCTACAGGGCCACTACAGTGCTCACAAGTGTCCATACAGTGCCATCACAGTGCCATCAGTGTCCCTACACTGCAGAAGCATTAGTTGGCATGACCATGAGTGTCATAAGTGTCCCTACAGTGCAATATCAGTGCCCCTACAGTGCCATCAGTGTCATTGTAGTGCGATCACAATGCCACCAGTATTCCTTCAGTGCCATCAATGTCCCTACAATGCCATCAGTGTCCCTACACTGCAGAAGCTGTCATGACCACAGGTGTCATCAGTGTCCCTACAGTGCAATCACAGTGCCATCAGTGCCCCTACAGTGAAAAAGTCTCACCCATATGGTATTGCCATACTCAAGAGTAGCAGAATGTATTTTGGGGTGTAAGTTCTGCTATGTATATGCTATGTGTTAGAAATATCTTATAAATGAACAGCTTTCTGTAAAAAAAATGTGTTTTCTTTTTCTTTCTACATTTCGCAAAAACTTGTGGAAAAAATGTTCAAAAGACTCATTATGCCTCATAGAATATATGTTGGGGTATTAACTTCCCAAATAGGGTAATTTTGTAGGCCTTTTTATTGTCCTGGTGCTCCAGCGCCTTCAAAAGTGTAATAGGTAGTCAAGAAATTAGATGTGTAATTTATGTCCCTAGAACACCTGAAGGTGCTCCCTGAATTGTGGGCCTCTTTATGTGGCTAGGTTGTGTAAAAGTCTCACACATGTGGTATCAACATATTCAGGAGTAGCAAAATGTGTTTTGGGGTGTAGTTGTAAGTATGCATATGCCATGCAATAGAACTCTCCTGTTAATATGACAATTTTGTTAAAAAAATAAAATCTTAACTTTGCAAAGGATTCTGGGAACAAATGACAACTTAAAAAAAAACGCCATGCCTCTTACTAAATACCTTGGAATTTCTACTTTCCAAAAAGGGGTCATTTTTAATTTTTTTTGTACTGTACTGGCTTGTTAGTGTCTCAAGAAATGAGTCGTCTGTACATCAGGTGTGATCAATTTTCAATGCTTGGCACCATAGCTCGTAGACTTTCTAAACTTCACAAAGACCAAATAATATACACTGATTGGGGTTATTTTTACAAAAGAAATGTAGCAGCATAAATTTTGGTCAAAATATATGAAGACGAATTACTAATTTGCAAAATGTTATAACAGAAACTAAGATTATTTTTTTCAAAATTTGCATTTATAGTGTAAAAAAAAACAGTGGTGATTAAATACCACCAAAAGAAAGCTCCATTTGTGTGAACAAAAGGACAAAAATGTAATATGGGTACAGTGTTGCATGAGTAATTGTCAGAAAGCTGCAAATTGGCTTGGTTAGGAAGGAGGTATAAGTGCCCAGTGGGCAAGTGGGTAATTGCCTTTTTTTATTTCTGTGCATCTCTTTATTGCTTTATTGTTGTTGTATTTTATTTATTGGTATAAAGTTAATAATTGTATTATTGTATATTAACCTATATACAGTATATGTTTTAGCTTATTTACCTATACTTATTATAGGTTTTACATTTTAAGGTTAGTGTTGCACATGTTTGTAATAGAACTGCTGACAGAGCTGTGCTTTGGTTGTTATGAGGCCGATTGCTGAAATTGGGATACTAAACTCCTCTATATTCCCCACATTTACTAAATGTACAATAGGAGCATCTATAAGCTATACAGATGTACCTTATATACAATATATTGGTGGCCTGATCGTTACAAGCAGGATGGGAACAGCATGTGCCCTACAAGTAATAAACTATCACTGGAGTGAAGTATTGAATAGCTTTTGACTAGGGATGAGCCGCACACCCCCTCGTACGGTTCGCACCAGAACCTTCGAACAGACCGAACGTTCGCGCAAACTTTTAGAACTCCATTGAAGTCTATGGGACTCGAACGTTCGAATTCAAAAGTGCTCATTTTAAAGGCTTGAGGTTTGAGGACCTGGGTCTTGCCCCAGGGAACATGTATCAATGGAAAAAAAAGTTTTAAAAATGGTAGTTTTTTCGGGAGCAGTGATTTTAATGATACTTAACCACTCAACCCCCGGACCATATTGCTGGTCAAAGATCAGAGCACTTTTTGTGATTCGGCACTGCGTCGCTTTAACTGACAATTGCGCAGTCGTGCGACGTGGCTCCCAAACAAAATTGGCGTCCTTTTTTCCCCACAAATAGAGTTTTCTTTTGGTGGTGACCACCTCTGCAGTTTTTAGTTTTTGCGCTATAAACAAAAATAGAGCGACAGTTTTGAAAAAAAAATATATTTTTTACTTTTTGCTATAATAAATATCCCCCAAAAATATATAAAAAAAAATTTTTTCCTCAGTTTAAGCCGATACGTATTCTTCTACATATTTTTCGTAAAAAAATCGCAATAAGCGTTTATTGATTGGTTTGCGCAAAAGTTATAGCGTTTACAAAATATGGGGTATTTTTATGGCATTTTTACTAGTAATGGCGGCAATCAGCGATTTTCTTTGGTACTGCGACATTATGGCAGACACTTCGGACACATTTTTGAGACCATTGGCATTTTTATAGCGATCAGTGCTATAAAAATGCATTGGATTACTATAAAAATGCCACTGGCAGTGAAGGGGTTAAGTATGTTCCCTGGGTGTGTTCTAACTGTAGGGGGGGGTGGACTGACATGGGGAAATGACTGATCTTCAGAAGATCAGCATTTCTCTCCCTGACAGGACCGGGAGCTGTGTGTTTACACACACAGCTCCCGGTCCTCGCTCTGTAACGAGCGATCGCGTGTGCCAGGTGGCGATCGCGCCGCCGGGCACACGCACGGGAGTCGGGGCGAGCGGGGGCACGCGCGCGCCCCTATTGGCTGCTGGGCGAGGTGGCATATAGCTACGTGCTCTCGCCCAGCAGAGCCGACCTGCCTCCGGCAGCTGGTCGGCAAGCAGTTAAAGTGAAAAAATGTTTTTGAAAAATTCCTTTAAATATTGTACTTGCTGGGTGTCTATAGTATGCCTGTAAAGTGGTACGTGTTTCCCGTATTTAGAACTGTCCCTGCACAAAATGACATTACTATAAGAAAAGTCATTTAAAACTGCTTGCGGCTTTAATGTAATGTATGGTCCCTGCATCATGGATGAAAATCATTGAGAAAAATAGCATGGGTTTCCCCCCCCCCCCTCCCCCCAGGTCATTACCAGCCCCTTTGGCCCTATATACTTTGAACAGCAGTATACAGGCGGTGCAAACAAGACAGAGACGTAGGTTTGTTGTTAAGTAGAATCTGTTTGTAATTTTGAACTGGTACTTTTTAAGTGTAGCTCCAGCCAAAAAAATCTATTTTTAAGCTTTTTGGAAAACATAGAGAAGGGTTATCACCCCTGTAACATTTGTTTTGCTGTCTGTGCGCATCTGTTCAGAAGATTGCACCTCACTTTCTGCCCCAATGACAAATGATTTTTTTGAAAATTTGGGTTTTTTAGTGAAACAAGGATTGGTGATAAAGCATCAGTGGACAGGAAACACCTCTTACAGAAGAGAATTTCCCTTCCTAGGGGTAGATTTCCTCTCACTTCCTGTTGTCTCCTTCCGTTTGCAAGTAGGAGTCGTTTGTAAGTTGAATGTTTGAAAGTAGGGGCCTGCCGTATATACTCTGCAGAAATTTGGGCCCTAGGTGTTGGTGTTGCCACAACACTGTAAGCCTTCACAGTTAGTATTCGTGGGCGCTGGAACGCCCTGCTGTGAACTATTATATCAAGAATTGTAATTACATGCCATTGTTGAACAGTGATAGAAAAATTAGGCCTTTGGTGCTGGTGCCACAACACTGTAAGCCCTCACAGTTACTCTTGGTGGGCGCAGGAATGGGCCCTGTTGTTAAATATTAGATCAAGAATTGTAATTACATGCCCCTGTTGAACAGGGGCAGGAAAATTGGGCCTTTGTTGGTGGTGGTGGTGGTGGTGCCACAACACTGTAAGCCCTCACAGTTACTCTTGGTGGGCGCAGGAATGGGCGCAGTGAAAATACTTGCTGATCAGCCACTGCCTGTGATATTAATATGACAACAACAGCAATTGTATTCACGTGGCTTTAGGTGCACATTGTGCAGAGGACACAGCACATCACGTGAAAATACTTGCAGAATGACCCCCTGTCTGTGGTATTAATATGAGAAGATCCCTGCCTGTAGGAATTAATATGAGAACACCAGCAAATCTATTGACGTAGATTTAGGTGCACACTGTGCAGAGGACACAGCACACCACGTGAAAATACTTGCAGAATGATCCCCTGCCTGTGGTATTAATATGAGAAGATCCATGCCTGTAGGAATTAATATGAGAACACCAGCAAATCTATTGATGTAGCTTAAGGTGCACACTGTGCAGAGGACACAGACAGTACACCAAGTGAAAATACTGCAGCTAGCACAATCACCTGCCTGCCTGTCAGTAGAATAAGAAGAGCGGATCTAGCTAAACTCAATACAGTGTATAAATATATATACAACACCTGGGATGCATATATATCCTCTACACACTGTAACTAACTGACTAGTTAGCCTGCTCTATCTAACTCCAAAAAATGACACTCTCTCTCTCTCTCTGTCTCTCTCTGTAACCACCAACAAACTACACAAGGCCAACTTCCAGGCAGCCTTATATAGTGTGGGGGCGTGTACTAAACCCCCTGAGCCATAATTGGCCAAAGCCTTTGGCCAATTATGGCTCTCCGTTTTTTGCGCACTGTGATTGGCCAAACATCAGCCAGCAATGCACTGCGATGCCGCAGTGAATTATGGGCCGTGACACGCCCCAGAACGTTCGTAATTCGACGATGTTCGAGTCGACCTTGAGTTCGACTCGAACACAAAGCTCATCCCTACTTTTGACTACTATACGAAGGCCAGAATGCCCTATGCCCACAGCAATCAGTAATAGTTTATTAAGATAACAAAATAATCCAAGCTGAGTTATATTTATAGTGCTTTATTTCTTCCTTAGAAAAATGTTGCAGAAGTTATTTATAAGTAACTCGTAGCTAACTTATTACCATGCATGGCAGGCATATAATCCAAATATGTAAGCTAAGCACTGAAGAGAATTTACAATCACAGCACAAACATTAAAAATGAAGATGTGACACATGTAATTTGTTTTACTTATGTGTAGCATCTTTACATATTCGTAATCAAGATCCATCAAGATAATATATTTTTAAACAGCATAATTCTTTCTGTATTTGGATGAAAGAAAAAAACATCAAAAATTCTAAAGCGCCTTATTTATAAATTATTTTATTTATTACGCTTACAATAATTTGTATGTAATAATTAAATATACAGAGATGATACATAAAATTACCAACTGTGCTATTGACTTGATGTGATATACAATATAAATCTAGAAAATAATATAATTTTTGCTTTGAGGAAAACCAAATTGTGCTTTAAATAATGGCCAAAAATACTTTGGGCTAGATTCAGATAGCCTGGCGTAATTTTCTGCGGGCGTAACGAATCTCAGATACGTTACGATGCCGTACTGTAACTTAGGGCGCAAGTTCCGTATTCATGAAGAACTTGCACCCTAAGTTATGGCGGAGTAGCGTATATGGTCCGGCGTAAGCCCACCTAATTCAAATATGGATGATGTGGGCGTGTTTTATTTAAATTAAATGTGACCCCACGTATTTGACGTTTTTTACGAACGAATCCCAGTGCGCATGCTTGAAATTACACCGCAAATCGTCAATGCTTTAGACGTGAACGTAACTTACGTACAGCCCTATTCGCGAACGACTTACGCAAACGACATAAAAAAAAATTAAAATTTGACGCGGGAACGACGTCCATACTTAACATAGGATACGCCTCATATAGCAGGGGTAACTTTACGCCGGAAAAAGCCTAACGTAAACGACATAAAAAAATGCGCCGGGCGGACGTACGTTTCTGAATCGGCGTATCTACCTAATTAGCATATCCCTTGCGTAAATCGACGGAAGCGCCACCTAGCGGCCAGCGTAAATATGCAACTAAGATACGACGGCATAAGAGACTTACGCCAGTCGGATCTTAGCCTAATTTCGGCGTATATTGCTTTCTGAATACAGAAAGAAGATACGCCGGCGCAGCTTTGAATTTACGTGGCGTATTAATAGATACGGCGACGTAAATTCTTTCTGAATCTAGCCCTTTCTCTCTACCTGCCTTGCCAGTTGCGCCTGGCCAGGTTAAATGATGTGACTGAGGGTCTTCATGAATATCAAATCACAAAACACCTAAAGGTACTCCCTAAAAGAAAGAAACATTCATAACGTCAATAAAAATCTCACCAATTTAATGTCTCAAAAAAAATATAGGAGATATAAGAGTTAATTAAATTATTAGTAAGATTTGTAATATAAAAGCTGCATTTTACGCACAAGGGGTCTTCAAAAAGTTTTATTTTTTTGTTATTTTTAAAGAAAAAAAAAACGAGACTTTAGTATCACTTTAAACTTTACTACTGCTCACTGCTGCACATGAGGTGGCCTTGGTGCTGATCTGTACACAAAATGTCATCGTAGTACTTACTGTTAATCATTTTGGATGCTAAATTGTGTTATTGCCATTGTTTTAAGCCATTTTTCATTTGCCTAGTTGCCAACCATATTGGGTGACAAGATATTAAGTTTGCCTTAACTACTTGGTTTGTTGCCTGTTTTCTTTGATACTGGGGGCCAGATTCACAGCAGAAATACGTCAGCGTATCTACTGATACGCCGGCGTATTTTCAAATTTGCAGCGTCGAATCTTGATTTGGAATCCTCAAACCAAGATACGACGGCTTTTGGCATAGATCCGACAGGCGAACAGCTTCGTACGCCTTCGGATCGTATGTGTAATTCTCCGACGGCCGCTGGGTGGAGTTTGCGTCGTTTTCCAGCGTCGGGTATGCAAATTAGCTGTTTACGGCGATCCACGAAGGTACGCGCGTTTGTCGCATTCTCTTACGTTGTTTTTTCCCGTCGTAAATTTAAGTGTGCTATTTAGATGGTGTAAAATTACACCATCCATGTTAAAGTATGGCCGTCGTTCCCGCGTCGAATTACATATTTTTTTTTTTTGCGTAAGACGTCCGGGAATACGAAAGTACGTTACGCACGTCGCCGCGGGAAATTTCCAAACGGAGCATGCGCAGAACGTTCGGCGCACGAACGCGACTAATTTAAATGGTACATGCCCCATTTGAATTAGGTGGGCTTGCGCCGGACGGCTTTACGCTACGCCGCCGAAAGTTTACACGCAAGTGCTTTGTGAATCAAGCACTTACGCTGGAAACTTGCGGCGGCGTAACGTAAACGGGATACGATACGCCGCCGCAAATCTACATGAATCTGGCCCACGGTTCTTAGTATTACTTTCATTGTTTTTCTGTGATATTGTATATTTGTACATTCAACCCGATGTTTCAGAGAGAGGCTGAGGTTCTTCAGAAGGCTGAGGCAAAGAACAGAGGACCCATCCTATCTAGCGGCTCCTACGGGGGTAGCAATATCGATCTATCTACTGAAACCAGCATATAATATTAACCATTAGTATATAAATGCACACCAGTTTGTATATAAAACAAGCTTTATGTAAGAAATAATTAACAATACATATCGTGCCTTGAAAAAGTATTCATACCTCTTGAAATTTTTCACATTTTGTCATGTTACAACCAAAAATGTAATTGTATTTTATTGGGATTTTATGTGATAGACCAACACAAAGTGGCACATAATTGTGAAGTCGAAGGAAAATGATAAATGGTTTTCAATTATTTTTACAAATAGATATGTGAAACATGTGAAGTGCATTTGTATTCAGCCCCTTGAGTCAATTCTTTGTAGAACCACCTTTCGCTGCAATTACAGCTGAAAGTATGTTTGGGGATGTCACTACCAGCTTTGCACATCTAGAGAGTGATATTTTTTCCATTCTTATTTGAAAAATAGCTCAAGCTCTGTCAGATTGGATGGAGGGTGTCTGTGATTTTCAAGTCTTGCCACAGATTCTTAATTGGATTTAGGTCTGCACTTTATCTGGGGCATTCTAACAGATGCATATGTTTTGATCTAAACCATTCCATTGTAGCTCTGGCTGCATGTTTAGGGTCGTTGTCCTGCTGGAAGGTGAACTCCTGCCTCAGTCTCAAGCCTTTTGCAGACTCTAAGGCCTCGTACACACGACCGAACATGTCCGCTGAAACTGGTCCGTGGGACCAGTTTCCGCGGACATGTCCGACCGTGTGTAGGGCTGACCGGACAGTTTTCCGGCCTAGCGGGCAGGTTTCCAGCAGATATATGTTTCTTAGCATGCTAAGAAACATGTCCGATGGTCAGTACGACTCATCGGACATGTCCGCTGGCCCGAGAACCCGCGCATGGTGTCAAAGTGATTTGACGCATGCGTGGAAGCATTGAACTTCCGGGTTCGCGCACATCGCCGCGTCATCATCGCCACTACTTCACCGCTTCGTCTGTCCGCGGGGAATTTGGTCTGATGGTGTGTACAGCCATCAGACCAAATGATCCCATCGGACATGTCCGCTCGTCTGTACGAGGCCTAATAGGTTTTCTTCTAAGATTGCCCTGTATTTCGCTCCTTCCATCTTCCTATGAACTCTGATCAGCTTCCCTGTTGATGCTGCCACCACCACGTTTTACAGTGGGGATGGTGTGTTCAGCGCGATGTGCAGTCTTCATTTTCCGCCACACATAGCTTTTGCTTTTAGGCCAAAAAGTAAAATGTTGGTCTTACCTGACTAATAGTTGTCCTGTGGAAAGATTCTCCCACCTGAGCTGTGGATCTCTGCAGCTCCTCCAGAGTTACCATGGACCTCTTGGCTGCTTCTCTGATAAATGCTCTCCTTGAGCGGCCTGTCAGTTTAGGTGGACAGTTATGTCTTGGTAGGTTTGCAGTTGTGCCATACTCTTTCCATTTTTGGATGATAAATTGAACAGTGCTCCGTGAGATGTTCAAAGCTTGGGACATATTTTTTTTCTATAACCTAACCTTGCTTTAAACTTCTCCACAACTTTATCCCTGGCCTGTCAGGTGTGTTCCTTGGTCTTCATGATGCTGGTTGTTCACTAAGGCTATCTAACAAACCTCTGAGGGCTTCACGGAACAGCTGTATTTATACTGAGATTAAATTACACACAGGTGGGCTCTGTTTACTAATTAGGTGACTTCTGAAGGCAATTGATTCCACTAGATTTCAGAGTAAAGGGGGCTGAATACAAATGTACGCCACACTTTTCACATATTTATTTGTAAAAAAAATTATAAACCATTTATAATTTTCTTTCCACTTCACAATCATGTGCCACTTTGTGTTGGTCTATCACATAAAATCCCAATAAAATACATTTATGTTTTGGTTGTAACATGACAAAAAGTGGAACATTTCAAGGGGTATGAATAATTTTTCAAGGCACTGTATTTGACAGGTAAACATGATGGCATTTACCAGGCATTCATGCATACTACACAACCAGGTAAAAATAGGAAAATTATAGGACAAACCACAACAAACCATATAAAAAACAGTAACTTTTTAAACTGTAAACATACAATTTTAGAAAAACAACATAGCAATTTTTCTAACTGGAAAATGACCTGAAATCTTTCAAGATGAAATACTGTCCCTAGATATGGTTTAAAAACATTTTTTTTTTCATTGTAAGGCTTTCCCTGCCTAAGTCAATAAAACATGGGCAGGGTCGGCAATGCAAAGTGGTCAAAAATCTATTCTAGAGAAGCCATTTGGAGGCTAACATCACCTGCCATGGACTGGAGGTTGTGTTCTGTTTTTGGAAGGTTGGAAAGGAATCTGATCACTGTAGCCTGTTCTGTTGTCAACAACTGTAAATGATCAGTTGTTGGACATAACACTCTGGGTAAAGCAAAGACTGACAGCAGGGCATAAGGCACAGCAAAAGGAGGGACTTGTGCATCCTGAATCATACCTGGTGAAAAACTATTTCAGAAAGTCTATCACAAAGGTTTTGATGTGATTACTCAAGAAATTGTTCACTGAAACTCCTGCCATATTTAAAATAATTAGATAAGTGTATCATAACACAGAGTGGCACTGTGGATACATCCAGGGCCGCTGATAGGCCAGTACAGCTGGCCCTGTTGCACTGGGCCCAGCTAGCAGGAGAGCCCGGGCAACCTGAACAGATAGCTAATTAATGTAAAATAATAAAAAAATAAATCCACCAGCCATCGTCTGTCTGATGCCCAGGCACCGCTTTCTTTTTATGTTTTTTTTTTATAGCACTGTAACGTCAATGTGCTAGTATGTGGCTGCAGGAGGAGGGACTATTTCTTCTATTTCGGGCGCGGAAGAGGCATTCTCCCGCACCCGCTCCTCATGCTGGCTAAAGTCACAGCCAGCGCATCCTCTATATTGCCTTTCCTGGCACCGCACAGTGATTCCTCTCCCTCTGCGTGAGAGAAGCAGTGAGGCGAGCAGCGGCGGCAGAAGAAGCAGCTGGAATCCGACTGGAATAGTTTGTGTGGCCACTCCAGTCCAGGCAGGATCAGGGAGGAAGTGACTCCTGGGGCCTGGCCGTCTAACACAGGTGTGTCGTGTGTGCTTGCTTGGGGGGGAGGATTCAAGATCTACTTCTACTGCAGCAGCCAGCATCTATACATCATGGCATTGGCAGCATGGGTGGCACTGTCTGCAGGTAGCACATGCGTTATGGGCCATAATGCATGTGCTGCCTGCAGAGACAGTGAAATCCATGCTGCTAATGCCAAAACACATGTGCTGCCTGCAGAGACAATGCCACCCATGCTGCCAATGGCATTATGCCATTGGCAGTATGGGTGGCACTGTCTGCAGCACCATATGGCATTGGCGGCAGTGTCAGCAGGTAGCACATGCGTTATGGCATTAGTGTCATGGGTGGCACTGTCTGCAGCACATTATGGCATTGGCAGCATGGGTGGCACTGTCTGCAGCACAATATGGCATTGGAAGCATGGGTGGCACTGACCCATAACGTATGTGCAGCCTGCAGAGACAGCGCCACCCATGCCACCAATGCTGTAATGTGCTGCAGACAGTGCCACCCATGACACTAATGCCATAACGCATGTGCTACCTGCTCACAGTGCTGCCAATGATGTAATGTGCTGCACTCATGCAGGCTCACTCCCGGGCCACGCTTTGTGTGCCCAATGAGATACAGAGTGTGGCTCCTGCCACTGTCTCTGAGCCAATAAGGAGGAAGAGAGTGAAGAGAGCTGCTGATCTCATGCACAGCGCTGGATCGAGATTGGGCTCCGGTAAGTATAAGGGGGCTGGAGGAAGGAGCTGCACTGGGAAGATTTCTTACCTTAATGAAGAAGTGTGGAATTAAAAACAAAACATAAAAAACATGCATACTCACCTAGTTGGATGCATACAGCAACAGTCAATTGCTGCATCTGTTCCCCGCCACCTCTAAGACCTAGAACTTAGCGATGAAATACCACTGATCACTCAGTTCTCAGTCTTCGCTGGGCAAAGAGCGGTGACTGTCAGTGACTGCTCTGTGCTCTGTCCCTCCAGCATGCATTGGAGTGTTTGGCGCTCTGTAGGGGACAGAAGTAGCTGGCTCATTCTCTCAGTGATGCTCTAATAGGCTGAGCCAGCTGCTGCTCAGGCATCTGGGTGGATCCTGGCATTAAGGTCGGGATCCCTACAGAGCCTGGAATGGCTATGTGACATCAGCCAACAGCAGACTTTAGCTTGCTATCGGCTAAATCTGGGTCACCGGAGTGCGTAACTAAGTGCATTTCTATGACCCAAGGGAGAAGTAGGCCAAAAAAACCTTTAAGGTAAAAAACCTTGAGCCTTTAGAATCACTTTAAAGAAAACATCTGCCATATTGTGAATAAAGTAGATGTTACTGAAATGTGGATATGCCATTCAACAATTAAAAAATTCAAATATCAGGCAAATGCAATTTTCCTTTTTAGATCTTACCAAAACAGAAGATGTGCTTCATAGCCACAGCATATGGCAGCAAATAACCCAAAGGGCAACTATGTGGGAAATAGCCAATAAATGAAACTATAAGTATGCCCCTGGATTATGAAGAAAAGTAGTCTTAAGCCTTATACACATGATCAGACTTTCATCTGACTTTTCCGTGAATTTTTGTCTGAAGGGGCGTTGGCCATGAACTTGGTATGCATACACGGGACAGAACATTTTCAGCCAACTTTCACCAAATCACATGTTTTTTCAGCTCTTTACCGCCACCCTTTGGGCAACTTCTGCTATTGTTGTCTGATGTTTAGCATTGGTTCTGAGCATGCGAGTTTTTACTTTGGATTTTAGTCCGATTGACTTGTGTACGCACGATCGGATGATCCAACGTAACACATTTGTTGTATGAAAGTTTGAGAGCATGCACAACAAACATTTGTCCGTGGAAATTCCCACAATTGTCCGATTGTCCGATAAAACGCGTCCGTCGGACCGTTGTTGTAGGAAAGTCTGATCGTGTGTATGGGCCTTAAGGCTCTGCACATTTAAAAGCATGTCAGAAATGGAAGATCCCAACTGCAGGCGCAAAAACTTTAATAAAAATATATTCCTTCGTAGCTACAAAGGATATAAATCCACTTTGTGAGCACCAAACACATTTGCAAACCCAGATGTTATCATATAAACGTGGCAGTAATATTATCACTGTGCTGTTCACAATCTGTGCAGATAGAGCTATGGGAGGGACACAGCAGCCCCCTCTCACTAAAGGCTGCCTGAAGAAAACTACAGGAGGGGGCGGAGACAAGACGAGTACACGGAGAGAGAGAGCACAGCAGAGACTGGTCTTTATTACAGGAAGCTCCTGAACTGAGACAAAGGGGGTTATTTACTAAAGGAAAATTCACTTTGCACTACAAGTGCAAACTGCAAGTGCAAATTGCACTGGAAGTGCAATTGCTATAGATCCGAGGGGGACATGCAAGGAAAATAAAAAACAGCATTTTATCTTACACATCATTGGATAATAAAATCAACAGAGCTTCCCTTCATTTCAGATCTACCCCTCAGATTTACAGCGACTGCACTTTCAAGTGCACTTTGCATTTGTAGTTTGCACTTGTAGTGCAAAGTGGATTTGCCTTTTGTAAATACCCCCAAAGTCTCACACTGGATTACTGAACAGTTTCAGAAAAAATACACAATGCACATTCAGATTCCTTTTTCTAAGTCGGAGCGACTTGCGTCACTTCTATTAGAACGGTTCCATTGACTACTGCGGACCGCGACTTGTCAGGCGGCTGATTCGTCTGACAGGTCGCCACTGTGTGAACCGGCTCTAAGAATACTCATTCATCTTGTATTTATACAATACCGTACTTGAATATTCCAGAATTAAGCTTTAAATGAACTACTCTAACAGCAGCATGCGGATATTCAACCTGTGAGCTACCTTCCAGAATGCATTTAGCAAATAGGACTGGGAATGCACAGAACGAGGCTCTGCTTGCATAAAAAACCTTTGGCATAGAATCTGAGAGATTGTCAGAAACCATATATTAATAAAAAACAAAACCAAGCATGAATTTCTTGTACGTGTTATATACTTTGAACAATCGCATCAATAAACAGTAGCTTCAAAATGCACTACACTATTGCATTTGTCAGACTGAGAAAGTGAGCCTTCTAGTGGTGTAAACTGAGATTGCCTAACTGGCAAATCTTCATTTTCAATATAAAGGGCACATTAGGAGGAGCATTTGAAGTCCTGATTTATGGTGGGAAGAATATATTCTCTCTGTATTCTTGTCTATTGCCAGCAAAAGGTGTTACCCCCTGTTAGGAAAAATATGTATGTGTTATGCCTCCTTCACATGGGGCGTACTAAGGTGTAATGGTTGCTAACTGTAAATCTGGATCACATTACAGTTAAGCAGAGCATGTCTGTGTAGTGCCTGGTTACTTTTCAGAACCGGTGTTATTAAAATTTAGAGGGGGTCGGAGAGTTAGGTAACTCTGACTGTTGTTGATTGATTCAAATTTGGGTCTCTGTTTCAGCTTGGCTGTGCTGTGGGCTTATTCTGTTGTGGTGGGGTGTTTTTCCACCCCGGTGCGGTAGGTGGCAGCAGTGGAGTCAGGGTTTGGGTGCCTCTTTCCAGCAGCCAATCAGGAGGTTTGGGCCTCGCTGGGCATGCTGGGAGAGGGTACTCATGAAGCAGATGCCATTTTGTGTGGTTCTTCTTCTGGTGTGGCACCCACCTTTAGGGTGGCCACATCACGGCGCTCCGGCGTTATGGCCTACCTGGCCGGAGAGTGCGTGCTATACAGAGTTCCTGGTTCCGGGCCTAAGTTGGTCCGGAGCATTTGAACCCGAACGGGGACCCAGAGGATTGACTCCTCTTTCCGTCGGTACCTGTGGCGACGTTAAAGAGAGGATCCAGGCATAATTTTACCTAAGAGGGCCTGTGGCAGAGGTTCCTCCCTGACATTCAATTCAAGAGGGCCTGTGGCAGAGGTTCCTCCCTAACATTCATTCAAGTAAAGGTCTGTGGCAGAGACTTCATTCTAAACAGGTTCGAGCGGTGTTCCGGCTGCTAGGTCAGTGAGAGAGGCCTATCCGGGCACGCTAAGCCCACTCAGACAGGAGTGGTGTAAAAGTGTTGCGCATAGGGACAGGACTGTTCCAGAAATACACCTGAATCTGCTGTTCTACTTCTCATCTCTATCCCTTTCATCACCTGTTAACTGTTTTAATCCTTTTACCCGGCTGGGTAATAAAAAGCACATACAAAGACATTTGTTCGTGGACATTCCTTTACTGCTGCTGTGTGCATCATTCGTCCCTAGACTTTTGGAAAGAGCCATGAGGTAAATTTGCCATCCCATCTATTATCAGCGGCTCCTTCGGGGGTGAGCGCTACATCTACAAAGATTGATGAAATATTGTCTGAAGAATAAAGATGGTCCAAAAAGCAGAGCTATAGAGAAATCAGTGCAGAGAGCAAAGACACTTCCCTATGCTTCCCCTGCATGTGGCCATGTGCTTTATGGGATGTTGCAATACACTATCAGTGTGATAAAGACCCTGGAGCACTATGCAATATATCAGTGCCTATATGCCTACAGTGGCGGCCTGTCAATTAACCCCCCCCCCCCCAAAGTTTTAACATGCGCTGCGCCTCAACCCCTCACACTTTTGATTTTAGCGAATTAATATTCGTCATTGAGTCACTTCCGGTTTCTGGCTTCTCGTCCAATGGAACGCAAGGCGTTCTCCGGTGAGTGTGGAGTGTGAGTGTGGACCTGGAGTCAGGAGTAATTCTTGACCATTCCTCTTTACAGAACTGTTTCAGTTCAGCAATATTCTTGGGATGTCTGGTGTGAATCGCTTTCTTGAGGTCATGCCACAGCATCTCAATTGGGTTGAGGTCAGGACTCTGACTGGGCCACTCCAAAAGGCGTATTTTCTTTAAGCCATTTTGTTGTTGATTTACTTCTATGCTTTGGGTCGTTGTCCTGTTGCAACACCCATCTTCTGTTGAGCTTCAGATGGTGGACAGATGGCCTTAAGTTCTCCTGCAAAATGTCTTGATAAACTTGGGAATTCATTTTTCCTTTGATGATAGCAATCCGTCCAGACCCTGACGCAGCAAAGCAACCCCAAACCATGATGCCCCACCACCATACTTCACAGTTGGGAAAGACCGCGGCTTCGGCCTAGCTCCGGAGCGGTCGGCCATCTGCAAGACTGCAAGTACAGTGAGTTGAATCATGATTGTTGGGCAATGCAAAAACTACTGGCTATTATTACTAATATGTGGGGGCAATGTTATACTACTGAGTGGCTATAGATGTACCTTGAATTTATTATTACTAATCTGGGGGCAATGTTATACTACTGGCTATTATTACTAATGTCATGTGGGGGCAATGTTAAACTACTGGCTATTATTACTAATGTCATGTGGGGGCAATGTTAAACTACTGGCTATTATTACTATGTGGGGGAAATGTTAAACTACTGGCTATTATTACTATGTGGGGGCAATGTTAAACTACTGGCTAGTGGCTAGTATTACTAATGTGAGGGCAATGTTGCTGATCCGAAAATGATCCGATCCGTGACTCCTGATCCGAGGATCGATCCGATCTGTGAGTTTTTTGATCCGTTGCACCCCTAGTCATGATAGAGATATAAAATATATATATATATATATATATATATATATATATATATATATATATATATATATATATATATATGGGATTATAATTGTTATTTAAATAAATAATCTTCACGGAATTCAGTTTTTATCTGTGTGCATTCCAGCTATGTCATCCTCTCTGATTTGTAATTGGCCTATTACTTCAGCAATATGTGAGGCTTACTTAAAGGTTTGTTTTAAAAGTATATTGTGAAAGGCCAATCCCAACAAAAACTTTTTTTTGTCTTGAAAAGAATATGGAAAGGTTAGAACCTCTGTCGTGTTGTATTGTTATTTGTGTCCACCACAAGGGCTTAGGAGAAAGGGAGTCAATTGGAGTACTCGGTGTCCACACTGAATAGATTTTTCATCAGCCCCTTAACTATGACCTATGAACACAGCAATAAAATCTGACAAAAGTTGTAACTTACAGTATTTCAGCAATCTTATTTCTCTTACTGTCTTGGTACTGATTATTCATTATTTGTAAACTCCCTAATCCATATTTTCTAGAAAGGTTTTGTTGTTCAGACCGTGACTTACATTATTCATCGCATTAGAATTACAGTATGTTGTCATTGATAAATAACTTTTATTAAACAGATTAAAGAGGAACTTTACCATAAAGGGGATATTCTGCTTTATGTACTTCTTGCTCTCTCCTCTAACACATTTGGCACACAAGGTCGCCATCAGGGGGGGACAGGCAGTATACCTGTAAGGGGCCCGGAGGTCCCCAGGTGTCCAGATGGCAACCCCCTTGTTTTTTTTATTATTATTATTTTCTTCATCAGTATACCTGTAAGGGGCCCGGATGGCAATCCCCCAAACCTACTTTTCAATTTGTGGCGCCCCCCCCCCCCCCCGGCCCTTGCTTAAGCTGTTCCTGATGGCCGCCCTGTTGGCACATGATAGGTTTTTGGGGGGAGTGGGTACCTAGTTTTGATAGGTGCCTTCCACGACCCCCCTCTATTTTTTGGTAGCCCTCTGGGGCAAGTTACAGGTCCCAGAAAGCTGTGGGGCCATTCACAATGCACAGCGCGGCTTGCTCATGCATAGAGGGAAGCAGGCTGTGAAGCCACAAGGAGACACAGCCAGCTTACTAGAGTAAACATGCCTGCTATGGGCCCCCCGAAGACCAGCGAAGTACATGCCCGGGTGAGGACAGCGCTGATCCCTGCATAGGTAAGTATCATTTTATTAAAAGTAGCAGCTACAGTATTTGTAGCTGCTGACTTAATTGTTTTTCCCTTCTAGGGTGAAGATCCTTTTTAAATATTTATACCTTGCCATTTAATGGTGTGTAGTTGAGGACAATCTTGATGATAAGAACCTTAGAAATTCTAGTCATAAAACATCTCTACAAAATAGTGATTAATGTTCACGTATGTGTGTACATATATGTACATTCTGTATGTGCCCATGTTTCCATGTATCTCATTATCTTAGCATGGAGACTGTATGGTGATCAACTGATGATACTTTAGTGGAGCTGTGAGCTTTTAGAAAGCAGAATAATCAAATTATTATATAGTTTGGACCCATGTTAATGTATGTAAATTATATATTTCAAATTCATTATATTACTGATAACTGAATTATAATATTAGAGAGCAGAATTGCTTCCAAAATAGCAGTAGTGAAAAAATAATTTCTTTCATGTTATACTGAATGTTCTCCATTAGAGGGCACCAAAGGCAAACGCAAAATAAAAATAAAATAAAAGGATTAATGTTTGTGCTTTGAATGGAGTTGTGGAAATGCAACTGACAACCAGCAAAACTGACGTATGTTTTTGATGTCTGCTTTTTTCCTGTATGTTGTCTGCATTTGGTTTAAAATCTTAATGACATGATAGACACAAACTTTATTTATAAGCATTAAAAACATAACAAAGTTACCAGTAACAGCCATTAACACCTTATTACAAAATTAAAATTACACTACAAATAAAACATGCATATAATTAAAATACAACATAATAAATAACCCCGATTAAAATGACAGGCAAACTACCTAATATAAATAATACACCACTTTCTCTAACACCACCCCAGATAATAACCAACACAAATTTAAATATATTTTTATTATTTAAATTAAATACCTACTCACAATCTTTGTTTTTAATTTTTTTTTTTTTTGCTGCTTATCTCCTAAAGCAATGTTCAAACCATTTCCTGTATACGTATACTTCAACAATAATTGCATGGCATTTCTCAAGGTGCATCTCCTAAAGGTAAAACAGTTGAAAAAGCCTGAGTAATATGTTTTGAAATGCCAACATGTAGTCTCCAATCAGATGCCTAGGTGATAGTGCGACAGCACAGGACCACAATTGAGTGATAGAGACAGAGCACTGTCATCCTATATCAAGAAGTGACTGGACTAGGATCTTAACCACTTAAGACCCGGACCTTTAGGCACCTAAAGGACCCGGCCAGTTTTTGCCATTCGGCACTGTGTCGCTTTAGCTGACAATTGTGCGGTCATGCGACGTGGCTCCCAAACAAAATTGGCGTCCTTTTTTTCCCCATAAATAGAGCTCTCTTTTGGTGGTATTTGATCACCTCTCCGGTTTTTATTTTTTGCACTATAAACAAAAATAGAGCGACAATTTTGAAAAAAATGCAATATTTTTTACTTTTTGCTATAATAAATATCCCCCAAAAATATATAAAAAAAAAAGTTTTTCCTCAGTTTAGGCCGATACGTATTCTTCTACCTATTTTTTGGTAAAAAAATCACAATAAGCATTTATCAATTAGTTTGCGCAAAATTTATAGCGTTTACAAAATAGGGGATAGTTTTATTGCATTTTTATAAAAAAAAAATTATTACTACTAATGGCAGCGATCAGTGATTTTTTTCGTGACTGCGACATTATGGCAGACACTTCAGACAATTTTTACACATTTTTGGGACCATTGTCATTTTCACAGCAAAAAATGCATTTAAAATGCATTGTTTACTGTGAAAATGCCAATTGCAGTTTGGGAGTTAACCACAAGGGGGCGCTGAAGGGGTTATGTATGACCTCATCTGTGTTTCTAACTGTAGGGGATGTGGCTGTAGGTGTGACGTCATTGATTGTGGTTCCCTATATAAGGGAACACACGATTGATGAGGGCGCCACAGTGAAGAACGGAGAAGCTGTGTTTACACACAGCTCTCCCCTTTCTTCAGCTCCGGGGACCGATCACAGGACTCCAGCGGCGATCGGATCCGCGGGTCCCGCGGTCACGGTCACGGAGCTTCGGACGGGGTTGCGGGAGCGCGCCTGCGACCCACGGCTGGGCATTTAAAGAGGACATACCTTACGTGCTTGTGCCCAGCCGTGCCATTCTGCCGACGTATATGTGCAGGAGGCGGTCCTTAAGTGGTTAAAGGCAGGACCATCAAGTATTTTTTAAGAAATAGTAAATATTTTAAAATATTGAAATCGGTGGGGCTTGTTTTTTTTTCCCCATTCTTATTTTAACACACCTGGGTGGGCTCGGTTTGCACGCTTTGCGCCCCGAGCCCAGCCTATTTTGAAGCATATTAGCCTCCGGCTCTAATCAAGTCCTTAAAGCGGAGTTCCATCCAAAAATGGAACTTCCGCTTTTCGGAAACCCTCCCCCCCTTCGGTGTCACATTTGGCACCTTTCAGGGGGAGGCGGGTGCAGATACCTGTCTAAGACAGGTATTTGCACCCACTTCCGGGAAAACTCTTGTGCGGCAGCCCCGCCCCTACCCGCACCCCCGCTGTTTTCTGGGAAACACACTGGCCCAGATTCAAGAAGCACTTGCGCCCGCGCAACCATAGGTTGCGCGGCGCAAGTGCTTACTTGCTCCGGTGTAACGAGTGCTCCTGATTCAGGAACCTCGTTACACCGAATGCAGCCTAGGATGTGACAAACATAAGCCTCCTTATGCCTTCACATCCCAGGCTGCATTCTTGCGGTGGCCGCTAGGGGGCGCGGCCATTGTGATCGGCGTATAGTATGCAAATTGCATACTACCACCGATTCACAAAAGTTGCGCGGGCCCTGCGCACGCAAGGTACGGAGTTTCCGTATGGCGACTTTAGCGCAAGGTTGCTCCTGCTATAGCAGGGGCAACCTATGCTAAAGTATAGCTGCGCTTCCCGCTCGTGAAATTTAAATTTCACGTCGTTTACGTAAGTGATTCGTGAATGGCGCTGGACGCCATTCACGTTCACTTAGAAGCAAATGACGTCCTTGCGACGTCATTTGCCGCAATGCACGTCGGGAAAGTTTCCCGACGGAGCATGCGCTGTTCGCTCGGCGCGGGAGCGCGACTAATTTAAATGATTCCCACCCCCGGCGGGATCATTTACATTAGGCAGCCTTACGCCCGGCTGTTTAGCATATCGCCCGCGCAATTTACGGAGCTACTGCTCCGTGAATCGCTGGGCAAATCGAAATATTTGCGTGGGCGCAGAGAAAAATCTTTGCTCTTTGCCCATGCAAATATTGCTCCAATCTACCTGAATCTGGGCCACTGTTCCCAGGAGAGAGCAAGGACCAGTGATGGCGCGCCGCACTACTCGCACATGTGCAGTAGGGTACCAGGCAGTGAAGCTGCAACGCTTAACTTCCTGATTCCCTCACTGAGGATGGTAGCGAGTGCAGCCGAGGGATGAGCGATTGCTCGTCCCTCGGCTGCCAACATCGCCGGCACGCTGGACAGGTAAGTGTCCATATTTTAAAAGTCAGCAGCTGCAGTATTTGTAGCTGCTGGCTTTAAAAAAAAAAAAAAATTGAAATCCAGGCTTTTTGCTATAATAAATATCCCCCAAAAAATATATAAAAGAACAATTTTTTTCCCTCAGTTTAGGCCAGGATTCTGCTACATATTTTTAGTAAAAAAAATCAAAAAAAAATCGCAATAAGCGTTTATTGATTGGTTTGCGCAAAAGTTATAGCTTCTACAAAATAGGGGATAGTTTTATGGAATTTTTATTAATCATTTTTGTTTTACTAGTAATAGCGGCGATCAGCAATTTTTATTGTGACTGCAATATTATGGCGAACACTTTTGGCGCTATTTTGGGACCATTCACATTTATACAGAGATCAGTGCTATAAAAATGCACTGATTGCTGTGTAAATGTGACTGTAAGGGCTTATCTTGGTTAGAGTCCATAATGCAGAGTTGTATGCTCACCCTTGCAAATACACACAGCCCACAGTAACAAGGTAAGAAGCTACCTGGGCTGTGAGTCTGTGCGCGGGGGCTTGACAGGAATTTGCCAAAGGATAAAGGTAAAGCCGTAGTCAGGGATTCCACAAGTCAGGATAAACGAAGAACAAGCCAGGGTCTGAAGCTGGGGTCAGTTTTGAAATACTGCAACTAAAAGATAGGCACACAGGAGCCTTTGGCAACGCTAGAGACAGAATCATGAACTGACAAATCCCTCAGAGTGAGGCAGTGTTTTATACCCTAGTTGATTAGGTAACCTGCCTCAGCTGAACCAGGAGAGACAGGTACTGATTACAAGGTGAGATACAGGGAAAAGCCTTCGGCACATCTGTAGAACTAGGCTTAGCTGGAAAGCAGGAACAATTCAGAACTGAGGAGTGGTTCAGAGGTAAAGAAACAGAAGCAGCAATAGAGAGTTCTGGGTTCAATACCACCTAGAGCCACTTGGGCCGTGACCATGCCTGGCCATCTGCTTGGCACAGTAGGGACTGTGAAAGTGACTGGCAGTGAATGGGGGGCAACCTGTAGGGGGTGTTGAAGGGGTTAAGTGTGATCTAATAATGTGTTTTAACTGTGCGGGGGTGGTGCTGCGTGTGACACGAGACTGATCATCGCTCCCGATCACAGGGAGTTGTGATCAGTTTCCTGTCACTACGGAAAATGCTTGTTTACATTAGCATTTCCACGTTCTTCCTCTACGTGAGACGATCGCGGGACTGCAGTCGGCAAGGAGTTAATGACCAGGCTGTTTTTTGCACTGTGTCGCTTTAATAATTGCGTGAGTGTGCAGCGCTGTACCCAAATAAAATTGATGTCCTTTTTTTCCCCACAAATAGAGCTTTCTTTTGATGGTATTTGATCACCTCTGCAGTTTAAATTTTTTTGCGCTTTTAACCACTTCATTACTGGGCACTTAAACCCCCTTCGTGCCCAGACCAATTTTCAGCTTTCAGCCCTGACGCATTTTGAATGACAATTGCGCTGTCATACAACACTGTACCCAAATTATATTTTCATTGTTTTTTTCCCACAAATAGAGCTTTCTTTTGGTGGTATTTGATCACCTCTGCGGTTTTTATTTTTTGCGCTATATACAAAAAAAGACAGAAAATGTTGAAAAAAAAACACAATTTTTAACTTTTTGTTATAATAATATCCCAAATTTAAAAAAAAAATATTTCCTCGGTTTAGGCCAAAACGTATCCTTCTACATATTTTTGTTAAAAAAAAATCGCAATAAGCGTATATTGATTGGTTTGCGCAAAAGTTATTGCGCCTACAAAATAGGGGATAGATTTATGATTTTTTTTTACTAGTAATGGCGGCGATCTGCGATTTTTTTTGTCAAGCCTGCGATATTGCGGTGAACATATCCGACACTTTTGACACAATTTTGGGACCATTCACATTTATACAGCGAGCAGTGCTATAAAAATGCACTAATCACTGTATAAATGTGACTGGCAGGGAAGGGGTTAACACTAGGGGGTGAGGAAGGGGTTAAATGTATTCCCTGGGTGTGTTCTAACTTTGTGTGGAAGGGGACTGACTGGGGGAGGTGACCAATGCTGTGTCCCTATGTACAGGGGACACAGATCGGTCTCCTCTCTCCCTGACAGGACGTGGAGCTCTGTGTTTACACACAGAGCTCCATGTCCCTGCTGTCACTGCCGATTGCGGGTACCCAGCAATGCGCCGGCCACAGTGTTTCCCCGCTGTGCGCCCCCAGCAGCGCGCACAGGAAATGTAAACAACAGGACATCCAGCACTTGAGAGCCGTGCTGTGGACGTCTTTGGTCCCAATTGGTTAAATAAAAAAAGACTGCCAATTTTGAAAATAAAACAATATTTTTTACTTTCTGCTATAGTAAATATCCCCAATTTAAAAAAACAAAAACAAAACAAATTCATCAGTTTAGGCTGATATATATTCTTCTACATATTTTTGGTAAAAAAAAAATGCAATAAGCGTATATTGATTGTTTTTTGTTCAAAAGTTATAGCGTATACAAAATAGGAGATAGATTTAAGGGTTCTCTTCTGTTTTTATTACTAGTAATGGCGGAAATCAGTGATCTTTAGCAGGAGCCTGACATTGCGGCGGACAGATCGGACACTTTTGACATATTTTTGAGACTATTGACATTTATACAGCGATCAGTGCTATAAAAATGCACTGCTTACTGTATAAATGTGACTGTCAGAGAAGGGGTTAACACTAGGGGGTGATAAAGGGTTTAAATATGTTCCCTCATGAGTGGGTGGGAGGCAGAAATCGTGGCCGCTGGCCATGCTCATCGGGTCCCCCACCATGCAATGGCTCTTAACCACTTAAGACCCCTTCCAATATGCAGGTTAAGGACCTTGCCCCTTTTTGCGATTCGGCACTGTGTCGCTTTAACTGACAATTGCGTGGTCGTGCGACGTGGCTCCCAAACAAAATTGGCGTCCTTTTTTCCCCACAATTGGAGCTTTCTTTTGGTGGTATTTGATCACCTCTGCAGTTTTTATTTTGTGCGCTATAAACAAAAATAGAGCGAAATTTTTTAAAAAATGCTATATTTTTTACTTTTTGCTATAATAAATATCCCCAAAAAATATATATAAAAAAACGTATTTTTCCTCAGTTTAGGCCAATACGTATTCTTCTACCTATTTTTGGTAAAAAGAAATCGCAATAAGCGTTTAACGATTGGTTTGCGCAAAATTTATAGCGTTTACAACATAGGGCAATTACAGCTAACTTCCAAGTTCAGAGCAAACCCAACTCGAAAAATCATATTAGGGCATTATATGAGGCCCCGTACACACGACCGAGTTTCTCGGCAGAATTCAGCCAGAAACACGATCGGAGCTGAATTCTGCCGAGAAACCTGGCCGTGTGTACACTTTCGGCCGAGGAAGTTCCTCGTCGAGCCAAATAGAGAACATGTTCTCTATTTCCTCGTTGTTCAATGAGGAAAGTTGGCTCGCCGAGATCCTCGGCGGCTTCACACAGAACTCGACGAGCAAAACTTATGCCGCGTACACACCATCACTTTATGTGATGGAAAAAAATGACGTTTTCAAAAACGTCACTTTAATTGACCGTGTGTGGGGGAAAACGTCATTTTATGTCTTGTAAAAAACGACCAAAAAAAATTCAAGCATGCTTCAATTTTATGTGTCGTTTTTCAAAAGTGCACTTTTTACTTCACAGAAATTGACCGTGTGTAGCAAAAAACGTCGTTTTCTAAGACGTTTTTTCATCCACGCATGCCCAGAAGCTACTTATGAAGCAAGCTTCAATGGTAAAACGTGGTGGAACGTAACCTCACTTTGCTAGAACATTGTGAGAAAAACGATGGTGTGTAGGCAACTTCGTCTTTGAAAATTGAAGTTTCAAAAACGTCATTTTTTACTTCACAGAAAGTGTCGTTTTTTTTCATCACATAAAGTGATGGTGTGTATGCGGCATAAGAGTTTTGCCCGTCGAGTTCCTCGGACGTGTGTACGGGGCCTGAGTGAGAGAGAGAAAGAAAGAGAGAGACCAAAACTGAAATGCATGTTATAGGTAAGGTCTTACCAGTGGCGGTGTGTCCATAGAGGGCGCAGGAGCACCGCCCCTTCTCGCTCCTGTACCGCCACTGAATACAATACACAGATTCATGTATTGTTGCTGCCACCCACTATTCAGATGGCCGACCCCCTGGTGAGTGCCGGCCATCTGAATAACGGGAGCTGGTTGGCTTTGGAAGTGCCTATCAGAGCCCTCAGGCTGTAATCGGCTTCCAAATAGTTATCCAGGGGACGCACAGGGGGTGCGTTCCTTGGATAAGACTGGCAGGCGTCTCAGCCAATCAGGGTTACCATTCTGGTTACCGGTAACCTGATTGGCTGAAGCGTCATCGAGGGCAGGAGAAGACATTGAGGGACCGTGGAAGGAGGATGGCTGACCCCAGAAAGGTAAGTGCCGGGTGGGGGGAGCAAGGGGGCAGCATTTTACAGGGCACAGTGGCAACAATTAAAGGGCATAGTGGCGACAATTAAAGGGCACAGTGGCGACAATTGATGTGGGCACAGTGGTAACAATTGATGTGGGCACAGTGGTAACAATTGATGGCATTGCACAGTCGCTGCGTTTGATGGCACAGTGGTGACAATTGATAGGCAGAGTGGTGACAATTGATGGCACAGTGGCTGCGTTTGATGGCATGGCACAGTGGCTGCGTTTGGCACAGTGGCTGCGTTTGGCATGGCACAGTGGCGACAATTGATGGCACAGTGGCTGCATTTGATGGCATGGCACAGTGGTGACAATTAATGGGCACAGTGGCGACAATTGATGGCACAGTGGCTGTGTTTGATGGCATGGCACAGTGGCTGCATTTGAAGGCACAGTGGCGACATTTGATGGGCACAGTGAGGCTGCAATTGTTTTTTTTTGTTTTTTTCATTTGTTTGCACCCCCCCAAAAAAAAATTGAGCACCAGCCGCCACTGGGTCTTACTAATGTCTTAGGTGGGGCATGATTATGTAATTCACTCTCTCAGAAGAGCTCTTTTAAAGTGGTTGTAAACTCTTTTTGACTACGTCTACTTATAGGTAAGCCTAGAATAAAGCTTACCTATAGGTAGTGGAAATATCTCCTAAACGTGCGCCATTTAGGAGATATTTCACTTGTAGTCCGCCAATAATCTGAATGGCGCATGCGCGGGGAAGAAACAAAATGCAGTTTCTTCCCCACCCTGTGCCGTAAATCGCGGCTCTCGTGCGCATGTGCAGGAGTGACGTAACGCGTCTCAGGCGAATCACAGAGCCACAATCTGCAACCCGAAAGGGAGAGGGGACAGAAGATGGACGCTGCCTACACAGGGGACATCGCTGGATTATTTTGCAGGTGAGTGGCACATAATGGGCTAGTATGCGATGCATACTAGCCCTTTATGCTTTTCAATGCAGGCTTTGCAGCGGGCTAAAGAGGAAGTTAAACCCATCAAGGTTTACTTCCTCTTTAATACAAGAATGCATTTTGCTCACCTTAAAAACTGAAGCTTAGTATTACAAGCATAGGCGTGCATACAAGGTGTGCCGGGTGTGCCTGGACACACCCTAATCACCTAGTGCACATTAGCTTAATCACTCTGTGTAGCAGTGGAGAGATAGGAAAGATCTCCCTTTTACCAGCTTTGCCACTTCTCTTTCACTGTGTTGGCAGGAAAATCAACGAGCCAGGGCAATATATGTATATGTATGTATATATATATATATATATATATATATATATATATACAGACACACACACACACGCGTGTGTTTGAACACCTATGATTACAAACTAATATTAAGTTTATGATCTACCAGAACATCCAGATACTTCTTTTTTTTTTATATAAATCTTTTTATTTAATTTCTTAAACAAACAAAACATGACATGACAACACATCATACACATTAAATCTGAAATATATTAGTAAAATAACACAGTCTCATCACCTTGCATAGCAAAAAGCAAAAAAATAAAGAAGAATTATAATAATTTTCAGTATTATTACCATCATTCCATAGCACAAATCCAGATCCTTCTTAAAAACAGAATACAAAGTCTTTGTTCGATTGCTACTTGGGCCAGGAATGGCATTAAACTCTTAAATATTCATAGGATTTGATTTGCAGTTGAAATATTCCACATTAAAATGAGGAACACGATAGACAGAACATCAACCATATCTCCCACTGATCCCACATCTGAATAACTGAATTTCCTTCCTCCCAGGCCATCATATAATGTTGTTACGGTTGCTACATATAACAGAACAACTGTGAGTATTGAGAAGCAGTGCACCTGGACTAACAGGTGCTCAGCATAGTATAATGGTAACACTGGGGGTTCATTGTTAAGTGTTTGGAGCATCTGACAGTCTTCAGCTAGTAAAGCAGTGATGCGTATTAAAAACATGAAAATGGATTCTGTTAGTATCACTTCTACTATCACATTTTTGAACCTTGTGTACATATTTATCCTAATGTATTCATTTTACTGAAAGGTTACATAGAATATATGATATTCATAGTTAAAAGAAAGTCTTTAACCACTTAAGCCCCGGACCAATATGCAACTAAAGGACCAAAGGTGTTTTTACAATTTGGCACTGCGCTGCTTTAACTGGTAATTGCGCGATCATGCAATGTTGTACCGAAACGAAATTTGCGTCCTTTTCTTCCCACAAATAGAGCTTTCTTTTGATGGTATTTGATTGCCTCTGCGATTTTTATTTATTGCGATATAAACGGAAAAAGATCGAAAATTTTGAAACAAAAGTATATTTTCTACCTTTTGTTATAAGAAAAATTGAATAAACAAAATTTTAGTCAAACATTTTTATTTTTTTCAAAATTCTTTATTTAGTCACAACAAAAGGCGTGTCCACATGGACCACAACAACAAAATAAACATAATGACATTCATACAGTAGGTACATACATATAACCCTGGCAGGCATCCGCGCCCCATAGACCCATGGGTATCATGAAGTCTCCGCCGGGCTCATTTTGCAGGCGGTACTGGCGCCAGGCTGTCGGCGCACTACGCGCACCGGCCACTTTTGTCGCGCCCCACCTACACCAGTAATTACAACCGAACATTGTATACCCGTATAATGCCAAGTAAAAAAAAATAACTATGATCCGTGGACCCGGCCCTCTTTTTCCATTATCTAAAAGGGTAGAGGGAGAGAAGAGAAACAGAAGCACTGGCACCCCCCGAGATTCTCCCGGAGGGGAAGAGAGAAGGGTTCTCCACCTGAGTGGGTCTCCCAGGATAGGATTAGTCAAACATTTAGGCCAAAATGTATTCAGCCACGTGTCTTTAGTAAAAAAAAATCTTTTTTTTATTTTAAAGCACTAAAACACACTATATTGCACAAATTATTGATGAATTCAAAAAGATGATCTTAGGCCGAGTACATGGATACCAAACACGACATACTTTAAAATTGCGCACAAACGCGCAGTGGCGACAAACTACATACATTTTTAAAAGCCTTTAAAAGCCTTTACAGGTTACCACATTAGATTTACAGAGGAGGTCTGCTAAAATGACTGCCCTCGATCTGCCCTTCGCGGTGATACCTCACATGCATGGTACAATTGCTGTTTACATATGACTCCAAACTGTTCCTTCCATTTTATTTATTTTTTACCATTTTTATTGTTATCTCAGGGAATGTAAATATGATAGCAATAGTTAGTGACAGGTACTCTTTTTTTTTTTTTTTTAAATGGGGTCTATTAGACCCTAGATCTTTCCTCTGCCCTCAAAGCATCTGACCACACCAATATCGGTATGATAAAATGCTTTCCCAATTTCCCAATGGCGCTGTTTATATTCGGGGGGGGGGGGGATTCCCTCCCACTGAATGTAAAAACAGTCTAGAGGCTAATAAGCCACTAGGACTGCTTTTACATGAAAGCCGACCGCTGGCTGAAAAGAATGATACCAAGATGATACCTAAACCCGCAGGCATAATTCTGGTATAACCATTCAAAGCCCAGCAACATACCAGTACGTTAAAGGTTCTTGTTGGACATGTATTGTAATCTTTTTTTTCATGCAGCCTGTTGGCTGAACAAAAAAAAATTGATCGGTGGGTATGCCCACCATTAGAATACCTCCCTTCATCCACCCATTTCTACTGATGGGCATACATGCACCATTTATATATGTCGAAGCATGTGGTCATCCTCCCGCAAAAAAGTTATGCCATGTACACACGGTCTGACTTTTCCACGGGCAAGCCTCCGTTGGAATTTCGACCGTATGTATGCGGCATTAGGAGCAAAATCGATCTTCCGCCCCTAATTCCACCATGCTCCTACAGCACTGGAGTCACAGCTTTATATATCGTGGGAGCAAACGCTGTTGCTGTCAAGATAAATAAGTCCGTGCAACAGCTGAATGGCGTACCTGAAAACAGTAAAGTAAATTACATACCTGAAAAGAAAGCATGAAAAAACATAATAACAATAAAACTTTGCAGAATAGAATACAGTAAAAAAGAGCAATAGAGAGAGAATAGAGAGGGAGAGAACAATAAAACGACAACTATTTTTTTTTTTTTTTTGTGTTTTAATTTTTTACTTAGAAAACGCTTCCAAAAAAAAACTGTTAGCGATCGCAGGGATCAGGCCTGTCTCTGCGAACGCTGCAGTTATGTGTTTTGTGTTTTGTAAGTCACAGTGATCGATCGATACTGCACTTGGGTGGGTTGGGCTGGGCTGGGCGAAGGGGGAAAACGCAGGTGCTAGCGGGTATCTGGGCTGATTCCGCTAACAATGCGTTTTTGGGAACCCTAAACTGCTGGGTACGCTAGTATAGATCTGATCAGATCAGGTATCGATCCGTTCAGATACTATACCACTAAGGGGGGTGTATGCTTTGCGCGTGAGTGTAAGCATTACTGGCACTAACCTGGGGTGACGCAGGGCGACGCAGACCCTAACTGGTGCTAAAATGTAATTGATATCACCCGCCGGGCGATCAGGGGGTTAAACTTTTATTGGGTTATATACGGCGGGTGCCCTGATGCTATAAACAGCATACTAACTAACCAGCGTCAACCGTAACACTTATACGGTGATCACTGGTGAAAGGGTTAACTAGGGGGCAATCAGGGGGTTAAAACCTTTATTAGGTAATATATGGGGGTACCTGACACTTTATAAAAATCTGGCGGCGAACCTAAATAACTAAATAACTAACTGGCTAACCAGCGTCACCAGTAACACTTATACGGGTTAACTCTAGGGGCAATCAGGGGTTAAAACCTTTATTTAGCCCCAATCTCATGCTTTTCACTTTTGGCAATGCGTAAATTATCTAAGGGCTACCTGCAATGAGCCCTGTAAACGCTTTTCCCCCAACTTTACCGACCAGCTACTCTTGGAGGGCTCCTACAAGATCTTGGACATTTACAAACCATTGATCCACAAGACCACCCCGTCTCTGACATCCGCAGCCAACTGGGGAAGAGACTTCCCGGATTACGACCTGATACACAAGTTGCTGCAAGGCTTCAACAACTGACTCCAAACGAAATATGGAAAGAAACCCAACTGAAGATACTTCACAGGGCTCACATAACCTTCCTTCGTTCCGCAAAGGACCCAAACAGCGCTGAATGCCCCCTGTGCCACCATCCTAAACCTTCCTTGACACACCGCTTCTGGGCATGCTCCTACATCTCCACCTTCTGGGACCAGGTGCTGGCTTACATCTTTGGAATTACCCTGCTGAAACTGCCTAAAGACCCACTTCTCCTCATCTTTGGTTACTGGGACCCCCTGCTACTCCAATGGTCTCGACAGGATGGTTCATCTGCCCCTGCCTCTATAACCTCCTTGCACGCTTACAAAGACTGGCCTTTACTCTGTCTTCTTGTCGCACGAAGGGCTATTTTGAAGAATTGGACCTTTTCTCACCCCCCCTCCGTTACTCAGATTCAACAAGACCTCCTTCTCCTCCTCTACAAAGAACGAGCCACCACAGATTTCAAACGGGACACTTCAAAAGCTTGCTTCCTTTCCATCTGGGAACCCTTCATGTGCTCAAATTTGTCCCAAGAGGACTTAGATACATTTGACCAGTACTCCTTCTCGTACTTTAAATCCCCTCTACCCTCATTCTCAGGAGAGGATGGGTCACCAGTTACCCTTTCCACCGCCCCGGATTGATTGTCTGCAGTAAGACCGGTTGTGGCCCCCCCCCCCGATACTGCAATGACTCTTGGTGCTCTCCCTCCCCCCTCCACTTTTGTTTTATTCTTTTCCTTTTTACCGGTATCTGTATGCTCTGTTTAGTTAATCTTTTATGCAAACCTAGACCCTTTGTTTTTTTACAGATCCTACCAGTTCTTACCGATGAGGCGACGTTAGTCACTATATATCTTTTTGAGATTCAAGTGATTACTATGCCACAGTCCGATATGTTCTTTGGATGTTTCGACTACTCTGTTCATAACGTGTGGTTACCTGTGAAACTGCACTTTTCCTTTTGTCATGTTTGTTTATCTTTCATGTATTCTTTTGAAGAAATTCAATAAATACTTTTTGAAAAAAAAAAGAAAAAAAACTTTATTTAGAAAATGTATGGGGGTAACTAACGCTATAAAAACCAGGCAGCGAACCTCAAAAAATAACTTGCTACCTAGCGGCACCAGCGACACTAATACAGCGATCAGAAAAATGATTGCTTAGTGACGCTGGCCATAGGGGGTGAAAGGGTTAACTCTAGGGGCAATCAGGGGTAAAAATCTTTATTTAAAAAATGTATGGGGTTACCTAACGCTATAAAAACCTGGCGGCGAACCTCAAAAAAAACTAGCTACGTAGCGGCACCAGTGACACTAATACAGCGATCAGAAAACCGATCGCTTAGTGACGCTGGCAATAGGGGGTGAAAGGGTTTACTAGGGCGGTGATCAAGGGGTTAAACCTTTATTAGGGGGGGTAGGGGGCTACACTGGACCTAAAGGGGCCTAAGACGAACTGCCCTGCAACTTTTAACTGTCACACTGACACTAAATGCAGTGATCAGTAAATAAATGATCATTGCAATCAGTGACACTGTGACAGGGGGCTGGGGGGGTGATCGGGGGGTGACTGGGGGGGTTAAGTGTGTCTATGTGTCACTGGTGTCAGTGGTCTGTTGGTGCAACTTACTTGTGATGTCTTCTCTCCTCTCGCCGAACGAAAATACCGCCGAGAGGAGAGATGACATCACTTCCTCCTGCCTGTGTTTACATTACACAGGCAGAGGAAGTCCTTCGGCGGAAGGAGATTGGCTGGGAGCGATTGCGAGGGGGTGGCCAGAAACGAAAGCCGCCCCCTCATCCCGGATTGCTCCCAGAGGCTTACCGACCGCGGCATGTACCGGGGGGTCCCGATCAGACCCACGGGAAGGCAGGCACGTACCGGTACGTACATCTGCCTGTACGTGCCATTCTGCCGACGTATATTTACATGCGGCGGTCGTTAAGTGGTTAATGTGGACCTATACTCAATTGTTAAATAAAGAGACTCTGGTAGTGTGCCCATTCAGAGCAAAATGATAGCTTCTCTTGTAAGAACACCTCATTCATTGATTCTCACCTTCCTTGCATTCCCCTCACCTCTGCATTCCTCTGGTGGAGGTGGAAGACCAAAATCTGTGTAAGCTCTGTGTCAGGTGGTATTGAAGTTCACATGTTCCTCCATACATCTAAAAACTGGTTAGGTGTCCAGGGCACCAATGAAGAAACATAGTGGCAGGCATAGGTGTGCGAAGCCTATTGCATTAAAGTGTGCACCCCAAAGGTCAAATGTGCGTATATATATATCAAATAAAAAAGTAGAGCGATGTATGGTGTAATGCCGCGTACACACGATCATTTTTCGGCATTAAAAAAACAATGTTTTTAAAAAATGTCATTTAAAATGATCGTGTGTGGGCTTCACATCATTTTTCGGGTTCTGAAAAACGACAATTTTTTTTGCCGAACATGCTGCATTTTTTAACGACGTTTTAAACTATGTAGTTTTCCAGGTTGTAAAAAATGATCGTGTGTGGGCTAAAACAATGTTAAAAACCTGCGCATGCTCAGAAGCAAGTTATGAGATGGGAGCGCTCGTTCTGGTAAAACTACCGTTCGTAATGGAGTAAGCACATTCATCACGCTGTAACAGACAGAAAAGCGTGAATGGTCTTTTACTAACACGGAATCAGCTAAAGCAGCCCCAAGGGTGGCGTCATCCGCATGGAACTTCCCCTTTATAGTGCCGTTGTACGTGTTGTACGTCACCGCGCTTTGCTAGAGCAACATCGTTTTAATGATAAAGTTGGAAAAAACAACGTTTTTTTTCGAGATGCTGAAAATCGTTGTTTTTTTTTTCATGATGAAAAATTATTGTGTATACGCGGCATTAGGGTTTTTTTTTTATTTAAAACATTTTTAAATACATTTTTTATTGAAATATTCAGGGTCTAAAACTACCCATGATGTCTTGCTTTTGAGACAGAGAAAGAGAGCGAGGGAAGAGATTTCCCAGTCCCTTTCTCTGCAGTGTCTGCTGCTCTGGACAGTGAATGAATGGGAAGTGATATGTGCTGAGCGGCTTCCTAATCATTCACACACTGATGCATAGTAAACAGTTTACTACGCTTTAGTTATGAATGAACCCGTGAGTGATTGGTATTAAATAAAAGAAGAGGAACAGGGACAGTAAGGGTGATGGCGTATACTGGTACCGATCCACTGTATTTTTCTCCTACAGCCGCTGAATGCCAGCAGGAGGGATGGAACGAGAAGCAGACTTTCAGTGGCTGCAGGAGGAATATACAGATCAGATACAGCAAGCGTCGCCCTCCCTTAGCCCCTCCTGTCCAGGTTACGGGAGTCGGCATAGAAGGATTATGATCTACCCATCACCTGCCAATCGGTACAGGCACCTGTACCAGTTGCCAACCCCTGGATTAAGGTGTGCCCAGGCACACCTGGCACACCCCCAATGCGCAAGCCTATGGTGGCAGGAAAGTACAGCAAAGCTGAGTACCAGCAGGAGGTGGTTATTCTTTGGGCTTATCGTCACTGACTCTGGTCCAGTGATAATCTGAGCTTCACTTTCCCTTTTCTTGTATAAACATTCTCTAGCAACAAAGCCCTGCCCCATCTCCCATGTCCCCAGCAACACCTCCAATGTTCCTGAACTTTATGACATAGTCCTTCCTTTCTAATAGCCCGCTTACATTTTGGTGTCTCCTTTTCAACCTCCATTGTCTCTAATTCTACTGACACACTCCTCCTGTTTCTTCTGGGCCCAATCATATACTACGGGTGTAAGGATACATGTGATTAAAAAATATGTTACCCCAAAATTTCATATTCCTGATATGTGTCTGTTGTAGCATGTACCTATGTTTCTTGGTATACTGTTTTTTTTGTTTTTTTTTCTTTACACATTCTCAACCCTTTAGATTACATTTACCTGTGAGCTGAGAATTCCTTGCTGGCAGCTGAAATGGGCTGGGCTGAGACACAGGTTGTTAGGATGCTGACAGCCACCAGAGAACTGGAAGATGTGATTCTGCAAGAGGCGAAGTTCAGACCTGTCTGCAGGAGGCAGGTTTTCATCTTTTGTTGGGATTGTGATTAACTTGGATCTGCATCTCTGGCGGAAGTAATTGATGGTGGATTTATATAATTTCATCGTCATTTAAAAAAAAAAAAAATCTGTTTACCATTTGACTCCTGGAAGGTTTAAACCTTGCCATGACCAGGCCATTTTTTGCTATTTAGCACTGTGCTACTTTAATTTACAATTGCACAGTCATACAACACTGTACACAAATGAAATTTATACTTTTTTTTCACACAAATAGTGTTTTTTTGGTGTTATTTAACAACCACAGTTTATTTTTATTTTATTATTATTATTATTATTATTATTATTATTATTATTATTATTATTATTATTATTATTATATAAACAAAAAAGACATTTAAAAAAAAACACAATATTTTCTACATTGTTATAAAACATATCCAATAAATAAATAAAAAAAAAAAAATTTCTTTCGAAATTTAGGCCAAAATGTAATCTGCTACATGTCTTCGGTAAAAAAAAAAAAAAAAGTTTATTAATTAGTTTGTGTTAATTTTCTAGCATCTACAAACTATGATATACAGTATATACTGGAATTTACATAGCTATAGACGCTATACTGTAATGGCAATGATCAGCGACTTATGGTGTGACTGTGATAGGGTGGCTGGCAATCTGGCACAAACAGACACTGGCTGGGAGGGTCACTAACTGACTCTGATGTTGCTAGTGGCACTAATACAGTAATCAGTAATAATACTGTACTCTGACACTGTACTAAGGACACTGGGTGGGAAGGGGTTAACATCTAGGGTCTGTTTGCCTAACAAATGTAATGTGTGTAATGTGTGCTGCTTTTACTTATTAATCTGGCTGTTCACTGTTCATTGTATACAGAGTTATCGGTACACAGCCGATCAGCAGGTTTCAGCCCAAATCATCTGCTGCCAAACTCTTGCTGTGTCCAATCACAGAAGCAAGCCGGACACATGCATGTACATTACAGATTCTGCACTTGTCATTTTCTCGCAGTATATTTACTGTGAGTGGTCGGCAGGATGTTAATGAATGACTTGTTAAAAACTGTGTATGTTCATTTACTATTGCCATTTTTTGCCACGAGTAGGGGTACTCTGTAAGCCTTACTTATTTGGAGGCAGAATCTGGGGGTCCCTTTTTTGTTAAAAGGGCTTTCAGACTCTGGTAAGCCCCTTACCCTCAGACCCCCACAACTACCTGGCTATGGTTGTGGGGGAGAGGCCCTTGTCCTCACCAACATGAGGACAAGGTGCTTAGCTGGGGGGGGGGGCTGGCAAGGCCCCACCCCTTATGTTTAGGTGGGGCATGCTCATTATTTTGATTTGGGGGGCAATGCTTTCTTTTCTATTCTTTTTGCATGGGGTTCCCCCTTAAAATCAGAAACCTCCAAATCGGAACTGGGCCGGATACAAATTTGGGGGGGAGAGGTTTGGAGGATTTTTTTTACAATATTCTTTTTATTTACAATAAGGTATTGTCATCAGACAAATCGATCGTGTGTATGCAGAGTAAGGGGATTATATCGGTGCCTTAAAGCGGAAGTAAACTCAACAATTTAATGGTTTCCAAAGACAGTTACATTCCTGGCATGCCGGAAATGCTAACTGTCTCATTGGCTGTGCTCTCAACCAAACTGTCACACCATCCAATGGCTGGTGTCATAACTGATCACATGTGCAGCATCATGGCAGTTGAAGATTAAACAGAGGCCAAGATGGCAGCTTCCTTGGCTGAAAATGATAGGCGGGTTTACTTCCACTGACTAACAAGTCACAAAAAATATTTGGAACAGTATTAAATAAGAACAATATTTTATTCAGTATATCAATTAGTTAATAACAGGAACACTAGATTAAAAATAACACTGATCTTGAATAATTGAATCACAATGTCCCGACACGTTGCCTTCCTCAGGGGTGTGAGATTTATTCAGTGAATTTATTACAGTCTATTGAAGAAACACAATCAATTAGTAAAGATAATTACAGAAAATGCTTCAAAACAAGGCTAAATTATCAAGAGATATGCCTACCCCAAGTCCAAGGAACATGGTGAAATGCGGCGTATCAAGACAACAACATGAAGACCCCAGGCCTTAGTGTGATTGCAGGGGGCTAGTAGTTCAAACTAGGAAAAGAAAAGCATAATTGTAAAGCTAGTTGGGGGTTAAATACCATGAGATATTAACTCATGGCTGATATCCCTAAGTAGGGGCTAACATAATTTTCATGTTGTCGTCTTGATACGCCGCATTTCACCTTGTTTCTTTGACTTGGGGTAGGTACGGCTCCCATATGGCATTGAGTCTGTCTTGGGGATCTCCCACACATTGGATCCATTGTGTCCGCATATCTCTTGATAATTTAGCCTTGTTTTGAAGCATTTTCTGTAATTATCTTTACTAATTGATTGTGTTTCTTCAATAGACTTGTAATAAATTCACTGAATGAATCTCACACCCCTGAGAAAGGCAACGATTTGCCGAAACATGTCGGGACATTGTGATTCAATTCTTCAAAATCAGTGTTATTTTTAATCTACTGTTCCTGTTATTAACTAATTGATATACTGAATAAAATATTGTTCTTATTTCATACTGTTCCAAATATTTTTTGTGACTTGTTAATAGACATGTGCAGTTTTTTTAAGACATTGTTCTCTTGCTAGAATAAAAGGTTTCTAATGACGAATGTGCCATATCCCAAAGAAACGCGAGTTTTACCTGAACGAGCGCTCCCGTCTCCTCATTTGGACTGAGCATGCGCGGGGTTTTTGTACGCTGCTTTTGTGTACAGACGAGCCAACATGTCTGACGGACACGATTCCAGCAGACTGTTTTAAAGCAAGACCAGGAAACAGTTGTTCGTTGGAAAACGGTCTGGCCGACGATTGTTTGCTGGAATTCTGTACGTTACTGCCTACACACGAACGAACATGTCCGCTGAAACTGGTCCGCGGACCAGTTTCAGCAGACATGTTTGGTCGTGAGTACGAGGCCTAATCCCTCTGAATTAACACAAAAGAAAACTAACAAACCAGAATTAAATGTACTACTACAAGGATAAAATTCATGCTTAACAATCTCAAACTGCTAAAGGTCATTTGTATGATCAAAAGTACTTTTGTACTCAAATACTAGAATTTCATTTTCAACACAATGAAAAAAAAAAACTAAGCTCAGCCTCTTAAATATCTAGACTTAATGTGGACTCACTTTCTTTCTATGTAGTTAAAAAATGTCAAGCAAGCCAAGCAATTGAGGTTGTCAAGTATTCTTTTGTTCCTAATATCCAGCATTGTTTTTGACTAGAAATTATTAAAGATAGAGACAGTCAAACAGGGGGCAGCTCAAACCTGGTTCAATGCTTTGTGAGCAGCTGATGGCCATTTGGACAGCAAGACGGCCAGGGAACACGTTTTTGGAAAGAAAGGTCGGAACCAGCAGCCTTTACATTCCTTACAGCACAGGTACCTTAGCAGTAAAACTACTAAAGCATGTTGTCAGGTTTACAGACTGTTTAATTTTAATTCCATATTGTATTCATTACTGCCTCTATATTTTTTACTTTTTATATGTTGGACCGTGGGAGATAAAATACTCTCAATAGGAAAATCATGATTTTTTTTGCCTATTAATCTCAATTAGATTATATTCAGTTTAACCACTTCAGCCCCAGAAGGATTTGCCCCCTTAATGACCAGGCCATTTTTTTGCGATACGGCACTGCGTTGCTTTAATTTACCATTGCGCGGTCATGCGAAACTGTACAGAAAGATTTTAGGTTTATTTTTTCCCCACAAATTGAGATTTTTTTTTGTGGTATTTGATCACCTCAGCTGTTTTCGTTTTTTGCACTATAAACAAAAAAAGACCAACAATTTAAAAAAAAAAATATATATATATATATATATATATATATATATATATATATATATATATATATATATATATATATATATATATATATATAGATATATATATATATATATTTTTTTTTTTTTTTACTTTTTGCTATAATAAATGTCCTAATTTAAAAAAAAATCAGTTTAGGCCAATATGTATTCTTCTACGTCTACAAAACGTCTACAAAACAGGGAAAATATTTATGGCATTTTTATTATAAGTTTTTAGTTTTTTTTACTATTAATGGCAGAGATCATGCGAATCGGCTACAGTGACATGCTGCGTGTGTGCCTGCTTTAGCCATTAAAGGGACCACCGTACTGGTACAGCGATTTGCTCAGCCAAACCAAACTCTGGCAGAATAACTGCAGCGACTGGTCGGCAAGCAGTTAATAAGCACAGAAGTATTAAAAAATACAATGGCAGTAAACATGATGCTTTAAAGTAACTTACAGATGAACAAAGTTTAAGTTGAACTCCTGGAAGAAAATCTGTTTGAAATTTGCTGGTGCCAGCTTTGTTACCTTCAGTGCTTGGTATAATAAATTTAGAGCAGCCTCTTTCAACCAGGGTGCCTTCAGGTCTTTTTAGGGATGCCTTTGAAAAATGCCTAAAAATTGCCATGAGTTGCCCAAAAATTGTTAACAGGATAGCAAGTGGATGAAGCCTATCTTTTTGTTATACACAAAACCACTGGATTTTATTGTACAGCATTAAAACCTTGGGCACTGTGCGGGCATGCCACTGGTATCCTAACAGCCAGTACCATCATGGGTAGATAAAGGGGCAGTCGGGTGCCTGCACAAAGTCTAGAGGACTAGTCAGTACCAGTGTGCAAAGGTGGAGGAATAAATCACCTCTAATGTTGGGTAAATATAAGTAAATTATAGAGCAGACACTATTACATTGGAGTATCCAAATGCATCTATGTCCCTAAATGAGATTAGGATTAGAAAAAATCCCTGAATCGGGGGGGGATATGGGACTTTCGAGATGCAAGAGGGGGAGATATGACACAAAGTAATGTTCATAGATAACGGCGACTTTCGCCAGACCCACAACACATAAATTGAGAAAATTTAAGTTTTGATATAAAAAGTTGATCATTTATTAATACATAACATTTTGAAAAAATTATTTCATTGTAACATTGTTAAAAACATCACAGAAAAAGTACTACTTATGCAATCATGTGCACAGGGACTTCTTCAAAAGACCTGTGTTACTGGTTCTACATGTTTCACCCTAAAACAGGGCTTCTTCAGGAACACACAGGTAGGTGGTGATCTACATGAAATATATCAAAAAACAGAAAATGATGATCCGAGCACATATAAATAATCATCGTCCATCAAGTAGAGAAATATTAGATAAATATTATTAAATTAGGTCAAATGTTGGGTAGCCAACGTGCTATGTGTGGATGCTGCTGCAATATGTAGAAAATATTACTTTAGATTGACACATTTTAGAATTGGGGGGCCTTAAGATTTTGCATAATTATAAAGGATGCCTTGAGTGAAAAAAGGTTGAGAAACACTGATCTAGAGGGATGCTCGGAATGCTGAAATTACCAATTACAGCTTTTATGTACTGGCTTAGCTGCTGAGAGTTTCATAGTTTATACAGTGATGATAGCTGGTTGCTTGCTCTTCATCTCCTTTATTCAGAAAAAGTGTTGTATTTTTTCATAGAATATAAGGTATTCTCTGATTAGACGACAGTAGATCGTGATTTTCATCTTCCTCCTTGTCCGTTCAAGGAACATATTGTATTATTTAAAGGGGTTGTAAAGGCAGGAGGTTTTTTTATCTTAATGCATTCTATGCATTAAAATAAAAAGCCTTCTGTGTGCAGCAGCCCCTCTCAGCCCCCTAACACTTACAGCCATCTAAGATTCTCCTTCCTGATTGGCCGAAACACAGCAGCGGTGCCATTTGCTCTGGCTGCTATCAATCAAAGTCGCTAGCCAATCAGGTGAAAGAGGTAGCGGGCCGGTTCGGGGGGTTTGTGTATGAATGGACACAGGGAGCTGTGACTCGGTTTGGGTGCCCACATAGCAAGCTGCTTGCTGTGGGGACAATGAACAGGAGGGAGGGGCCAGGATTACAGAAGAGGGACCTAAGAAAAAAAGGATTGGGGCCGCTCTATGCAAATCCACTGCAACAGAGCAGGTACAGTAAGTATAACATGTTTATTATTTTTATGGGGAAAAAAACAAGCCTTTACAATCACTTTAAGTGAAAGGTATATTGTGAATTGAGTAGGTGTATAGCAAGCGATCCGCTATCATCACTGTATAAACTGCAGAACTCACAGCAGCTGAGCTAAAAGATCAAAGCTTAGAATGGTATGCAGCATAATACAACTAAGATTTTAACATCCCCAGCAGCCCTCCACACGTAGTATACCAAGAATTAGAAGAAACTAAGGTGGACCCAACAAAAACGTCAGTACACTTTTCCTGGAGTTACGTTTTAAAGTTTGAAGATTCTTTATTTTTAAATATATTTCTTTATTACATTTTATGAAAGATATCTTTTCATTGACAATTATCTCTTGTAATATAATATAAAACTTACATATATGAAAAAGCATCTAACATAATAAAATTCCCAGCCCCCCACCCCGCCACCCGTCCCTCCCCAACCCAGAACCGCCAGGCCCCTTTTCTTTTCTAGCTTCGAAACAGTCTTACTTTCTTATGCTCCCATTATTTCTGCAAATGTCATTGTCTGCTTAAATTCTATCCATTGTTTCCATCTCTCCTCATACTCTTCTAAACCTTCTGTGTCACTGAGCCTCAAATATTCTAAGTTTTGTATCTCATTTATTTTATTGCACCAATTTCCTATCAAGGGGCTTTCCCTATTTTGCCAATGTCGGGCTATTAAACTCTTAGCAACATTTAACAGGTGTGGGAGCAGTGTTTTCAGATATTGTTTAGGTGTAATTCTAATCTTGTGATGTAAACATCCCCACGGGTCCTCTAGGACCTCAATATTGGTTATTTCAGTTATTAAATAGCTGATCTTACTCCAATATTTTTTTATTTTCGGGCATGTCCACCATATGTGTGCCATGTTCCCGATTTCTCTACATCCATGCCAGCAAAGTTCTGATATTTCCTTATTACATTTATGTGCCTTATCTGGTGTTATGTACCAATGCACCAAGCACTTATAGTTTAACTCAGTCATCTTACTATTTGCTGACGTGGAATGTACCCTCTTCATTATTTGTTTTATCTCTAATTCATTCAGCTGTGTGCCCAAATCCTCTTCCCACTTTTTAATGTATGGCGGTATTTCCAGACTTTTCACCTCCTTAAAAATTTTATAAATCCTGGAGGTCACTCCCTTCCTTCCTTTTTCTCCACTGAGTTTCTCTAAGGGCTGTACATTCTCTGCCGATCTAATAGGCTGAGGTAGAGCCTCAAAGAAATGCTTTAACCACTTCCCGACCGCCGCATGTATATGTACGTCCACAGAATGGCCACGTACAGGCAAATGGGCGCACAGGTATGTCCTTGCCTTTCCGCGGGTCGGGGGTCCGATCGGGACCCCCCCGCTACATGCGGCGGTCGGATTCCCGTGGGGAGCGATCCGGGACGACGGCGCGGCTATTCGTTTATAGCTGCTCCGTCGCGATCGCTCCCCGGAGCTGAAGAACGGGGAGAGCCGTATGTAAGAGCCTTTTATAGGGAGACTCGATCGATGACGTCAGTCCTACAGCCACACCCCCCTACAGTTGTAAACACACACTAGGTGAACCCTAACTCCTACAGCGCCCCCTGTGGTTAACTCCCAAATTTCAACTGTCATTTTCACAATAAACAATGCAATTTAAATGCATTTTTTGCTGTGAAAATGACAATGGTCCCAAAAATGTGTCAAAATTGTCCGAAGTGTCCGCCATAATGTCGCAGTCACGAAAAAAATCGCTCATCGCCGCCAATAGTAGTAAAAAAAAATAATTAATAAAAATGCAATAAAACTATCCCCTATTTTGTAAACGCTATAAATTTTGCGCAAACCAACCGATAAACGATTATTGTGATTTTTTTTACCAAAAATAGGTAGAAGAATACGTATCGGCCTAAACTGATGAAATTTTCTTTTTATATATATGTTTTTGGGGGATATTTATTACAGCAAAAAGTAAAAAATATTGATTTTTTTTCAAAATTGTCGCTCTATTTTTGTTTATAGCGCAAAAAATAAAAACCGCAGAGGTGATCAAATACCACCAAAAGAAAGCTCTATTTGTGGGGAAAAAAGGATGCCAATTTTGTTTGGGAGCCACGTCTCACGAGCGCGCAATTGTCTGTTAAACCGATGCAGTGCCGAATTGTAAAAACGCCTTTGGGGATTTAGCAGCATATTGGTCCGCGGCTTAAAGCGGAGGTTCACCGGTAAAATCCTGTTTTTACCCTTAGTCTGATGCTCATTTAGTCTATGGGAATCGGCTAGTTGTTTTAAAATCCAAGCAGTACTTACCGTTGTAGAGGGCGATCTTCTCCGCCACTTCCGGGTATGGGTCATCGGGACTGGGCGTTTCTTCTTGATTGACAGTTTTTCTGAAAGTAGCCAAACGTCGGTGCGCAGGCGCAGTATAGAGCCGCACCGACGTTCGGCTTCTTTCGGCTACTCGTGACACGATGGATGCGACTGTCGGAAGCCTTTCGGAAGACTGTCAATCAAGAAGGAACGCCCACTCCCGAAGACCCATGCCCGGAAGTGGTGGAGAAGATCGCCCTCTACAACGGTAAGTAATGCTCGGATTTTAAAACAACTAGCCGATTCCCCTAGACTAAATGAGCATCAGACTAAGGTTAAAAGAGTAAAAAACAGCATTTATCGGTGAACTCCCGCTTTAAGTGGTTAACTGGGCAGTTTGAATATTCTTTAACAGTAAAAAAATACTGTTTTTAAATGGGTTCCTGGCTAATGGTCTGAATTTGTCAATAGGAGTTTAGTGTATGAGAAATTAAAATAATTTTGTGACTTTATGATGAGTGGCACAATGGCTTAATGGTTAGCACATATGCCTTGTAGTAGTGAAGCCCATCGAGTCTCAGGTAGGACACTATCTGCTTGGAGTTTGCATGTACTTCGTTTGTTTATATGTGTTTCCTCTGGGGAACTTTGTGTTCCTTCTACATTCTCAAGACATGCTGGTAGAGTGATTGGCTCCTGTCTAAACTGGCCCTAGTATATGTGTAGAAATTATCAAAGCACATGTGTTATCACACCCTGCAGGACAGTCCCAAGCCCAAATATTTAGGGATAGTTGAAAAAAGACCTTGTAAAAAGAAAAAAAAAAGCTTTAAAGAGATTTTTAGGCTGGGCTTCTCCTAAGGGTCACAGGTGTGCAATTCATTTTTCACTCCTGTGACCCGTTTTCAGCGGAGATCTGCCTGAAGTCCGCTCTCCACTGACGTCACTGCCATCAGTCAGGGGAGCACGTCATTCAGACTTTCAAGTCTGGATCCGCCAGCTGCCCTGAATGATGGCAGTCTCAGCGAGCAATTGAGATGCTGAGACTGAGACGCTCCCCGCCCCTCCACTGCTCAGCGCTCCAATGAGCATTGAGAAATAGAGACAGCATCGCTCTGTCAGAGTGAGAAGCTAAGACTTATGCCACGTACAGACGATTGGACATTCCGACAACAAAACCGTGGATTATTTTCAGATGGATGTTGGCTCAAACTTGTCTTGCATACATACGGTTGTACAAATGTTGTCGGAAATTCCGAACACCAAGAACGCAGTCACGTACAACACATACAAGGGCACTATTAAATGGAAGTTCAATACCAGTCGTGTTAGTAGAAGTTTGGTGAGAGACGTTTCGTGCTTTTCAGCCTCATGCTTTTCAGTTCGTTACAGCGTGACGAATGTGCTATCTCCATTAAGAAAGCTAGTTTTACCAGACTAAGCGCTTCCGTGTCGTACTTGATTCAGAGCATGCGTGGAATTTTGTGAAACGGAATTGTCCACACATGATCGAAATTTACGAGAACGGATTTTGTTGTCGGAAAATTTGAGAACCAGCTCTCAAATTTTTGTTGTCGTAAATTCCGACAGAAAATGTCCAATGGAGCCTACACACGGTCGGAATTTCCGACAACAAGCTCCCATCGAACATTTGTTGTCGAAAATGCCGAGCGTGTGTACGGGGCATAATGCCCCGTACACACGCTCGGAATTTCCGAAAAGAATAGTTCGATGTGAGCTTTTGATCGGAAATTCCGACCGTTTGTAGGTCCCATCAGACATTTTCTGTCAGAATTTCCGTCAGCAAAAATTTGAGAGCTGGTTCTCAAATTTTCCGAAGGGAAAAGTTCTTGTTGGAAATTACGATCGTCTGTATGCAATTCCGATGCACAAAAATCCTAAGCATGCTCGGAATCATTGAACTTAATTTTTCTCGGCTCATCATTGTGTTGTACGTGACCACGTTCTTGACATTCGGAATTTCCGGCAACATTTGTGTGACCGTGTGTATGAAGCACAAGTTTGAGGCAACATTCCGTCGTAAAAAAATCCACGGTTTTCTTGTCGGAAATTCCGATCATGTGTGTCACAGAAATGTTCCTAATATGCTGGATGGATGGTTGTAGCAACCAATCCAAAGCAAATTCATGTTGTTCCGTTTAAGGAGGAGGAGGGAAACCTGGAGCATGAGCATATTAGCATGTCATTTGGGTTGTACAATATTGTTTCTCCAGCATGCATATTTGGTCTCAAAAGCAGCATACATCTGAGAAATAACATTGAATATAGCAAGGGAGGACAGTCCTATGTACTTCAAAAAAAGTGATCAGGAATTGGCAAAAGGGCATCCTTTTCTACACACGAGCATTGCTTTCTTAGTATCTGTTTCTGTAATACCAGAAATAATTATAGACTGTCTTTAACAAAACCAAAGTGCAAAAAGTCAAAATCAATACTGTACTTATTTAGATATGGTCAATCCGCATTACTGAATAAAATTCAGGTCTTCTTTAATGCTCCATCATATGGTTGCAATACGTCTTAGAGATTTTCATTGCTGATTAATGCGTACAATTAACATTAGGAAGCTGCATGCAAATAACATGAAATAATCATTACTGCATGAAAAAGTCTTTGGCATATAGCTTTTGTTAATAAGCATGCTTAAAATAGACTAGACTGTGCCACCGGCGTTAAGCTGTGGAGGCTTCATCCTACATCAAGTTGTCTCTTTTATTTTCATTTCATCCCGGCATGACATGTCTTTGAAGTGTGATCAAAATGTATTTAAATTAGCATTAACATTTTATCTTATGAAAAGCAGTAGGGCCATCTAAATTAGCAATGGTAAGCAATGAAGCAGATCCTTTCACAAGAAAGCAGACAAGATAAAACTCCCCCAGTATAACTGCTTCAGATTCTTAATAAAGACTTTATAGTGAGAGGGAGATGGAAGAAGTTTTCTGGAAATGTCAGTAAAAATATATGCACTTTGTTTTTCATTTAGAATTAAGTATATGTTCTGTGCAGCTCGGTGGCAGTTCTCCAAATGTTTTTAGCGGTGAAGATGTGCTACAAATAGAAAAGGTTTTATGTACTGAACGATGATGCATCTTGGGACTTTAGTTTTAGTAACTGGAAAAAGGATAAATTATCTGTGTTTGGATATTAACATATTTATTTTTTAAAGAACAACTACCAACAGTAAAACAGTAAACGTGCATTATGTCCTCTAGCATGGTCCAGGAGGATTCTACTTCCCCTCTTTGGCTGGTCCGACCAATGGAAATATCAATGAAAATATCCTACACATCTCCATATAAATCCAAAACTGGTTTAGAGGCTCTCACGTATCTTTGCAAAGGAGGAATATCAAAAACAGCAATGTTTTATTGTCAATGTTTCGATGAAGTTCAGTCCATCTTTCTCAAGACACATCCCCTAAACCAGCCCTCAAAATTTCCACTCGCCTACTAGCATTTGGCGAGTGGATTTAAGCTGGGGGCGAGTGATGACAGGGCTACATGACCAATCTCCCTCCAATCTGTGCCTACACTTAGAGTCCCGATGAGATTGGCGGCCGAAGAGGAAAGGTGCATGCTCGGGAAAAGTAGTCTGGTGAGCCGCGCACAGGCAGAGCAGTACACAGGTGCTCTCCTTACAATTCTCATTAAGCCATGGGACCTAACAGTATGACCTCTCTGAGCCTGCCCCCCTCCCCCGACCAATGTAGCTGGAGAACAGAAAGTAATGAGTGAGGTGGAGGATTGCGAAAATTACCACTCAGGTGCAGTGCTCACTGAAAGTTGCCCTGACATGACAGCGGCAGCCTTCCAGTTTGTACAGTTTTCTTCTCCTTGTGCTCTATGTAAGTGTCCAGCAGTTCAGCCTGAGCACTGTGAACAGACTGGTCTCAATGTGTGCTGTGCGCTGTCAGTGTGCGCTGTGCTATGGTGCTATGTGCTTATAGTCGGTTGTGATCTCGGCTGCAGGAAAGCAGACACTATTAACAGTGATAGAGGCAAACACACACACAATCCCCTTGGATTTAAACTGGAAATCATCCTTGTAAAATTAGCTTTTAATATATACCATAGTATTCTTATACTGTCATTCAGATATCATTTCAAAGTGTAACTGAGTAGTTTTGCTTTTTAAACATGTGTCCATCTTATTGTTCAGTGAAAAGCATAATTGCATAGATGAGAGGTTTTGATATGGTCTTATTACATTATAATGAAGGTATGGCAGGTTCAGCCATTCACTGAAAAAGGATTTCACCAATGGAAATGTCTTCAAAGGCTTAACACAAATATGCTGTTTTTGCAATTTTCATAGGGAAGAGCTCCAGCTGTGTATATGGACTTAAAAGAAACGTGTACTGAGACAACGACGAAGGCTGCTATTTTTGCTTTCTAAAAATGCTATTTACCTTACTGTCTGAATTTTCTAAGGGTCTGCCCTAGAACAAGCAAGCAGATCTTAAAGCTCAAAACTTTTAATAGTTATATTTATTCCAGGTCATTACATAAGTCATAAGATAGCCATGCCATTATCAGAAGGAGAGGCAGGCAATGGCTGCCTGCATGTTTCAGCGTAAGTATCATTTAAAGGCATTTATATGCAGCAAGAGATTGTTACACAATGTGAGCACATTAGTATTACAATATATGATACCAGTATGACAATATACAATGGTGTGGGCAGTAGGTAAGTATACGGACTGAATCTTCTGTAGGTCTGATAAATGGTTGCATTTAAAGGCCAGATTGCCTTATATAATTCATACATATTTAAGATGTATGTAGACAGGTGTTTATAAAAGGGTTAATGTGTATTTTTTTCTGTGTATCATGTCTGTGCTCATGACCTCATGTTAATTGAGACAACGAAGTGTAACATTTTACAATGTCTTCATATTCCATTGTGTCCTTAGAATGACCTGTGAGCTGGAGGTGACCAATCTGCAAGGGTTACAATTTTCCCACAATTTTTAGCAAGTTTACCGCCCCCTACAGATAATCCCACATAAAAGGGACTGACTCCAAGCCCCTGGGTCAAGTTTTTGGGGGAATACTGCCAACATTTAGACTGTTACTCTGCTGGCCCTTTGGAGGGGTGATGGGAGCCCAGTCAGAGTTCCCAATGGGGTCTGGAGCCTAGAGATCCACATGTACTGCCTTTACCGATTATTGCATATTTATGGACTCTAAATGATCTATACTGCCTTTTTGTGGATTTATTGCCTAAAAAGACTTTTGCCTTAAGATCCATTTCACACTGGGGCAGCGTTAGCGCTAAAGCACCACTTGTTTTAACGGCACTTTAGCACTGTTAAAGCTGTGCTTTTTGGCCACTAGTGGAGCACTATTTACCCCAAAGAAGGAATTGCTGCCCATTCATTCCAATGGGCAGGGTGTTTTAGGAGCGCTAAATACAGCGCTCCCAAACCAAACCCAAACTTAGCAGAGGCTATTTCCAGCGCTAAGGTGCCTGAAAACCGTCCCAGTGGGAAAGGGGTCAAAAAGGAATTACATTCATGGATTCTGTATAAGGTATAGTCACTTTATGTGACACTAGCGAGCTTTGTATAGGAACTCTGTGAAGATGTCTTTTGGAACTGTACTGTTTTCTGCAAACTACCTCAGTAAATGATCTTCATTTGTTCACTGGCTTTGTCTGGTCGGAAGTCTTGCATGCACAGTGTATAAAAAAAAAAGGGCTTTCAACACACAAGGGGATTGAGTTAGAGGAATATACAGTACCTGAGTACTACCCAGAGGAAGCTAATGTGTCGTTGATAAGGACTACAGTGTTTGCGTCACATGCATCCAATCGGCCATTACACAAATTACATGGCAAAGGTGAGGATCACTCTGTTATTGGAGGGTGTTAAGTGCTTGGCACCTCCACAAGTGGCCAGTTCCCCACTCTTAGGAACTGAACCTGCATCACTAAGTGCCTAGGGACCCAACTTGGAGTCACGGGAGAAAGAGATGTAGAGGGGCACTGGGAAAATAAAATCAAGCATGGAGAATAAAGAGAAAGAACGGTTCCTGTATCCCATAGTTAGATGATTAGTCACTGGGAGATAGGTGACATCTACTGCTGGATTGGTGTAGACCGGTAGAGGCTCTGTGGTAATGGTCCCTAAATGCTACACACCTGGGAAGTGGTGTCCCCTAACAGAAAGAGTATCTGGAGTGTTCAAGTGTTAACAGCCATGGATAAAGATAGTTAACCATGCAAGTGCCACTTGCATCTAATTTGGAGTTGTGCCTTAATGTTGAGCCCACACGATCACCCACCTGCCTAGCGTGTAGGCATTAGTGAATGCAGTTCAGAATGTCACTGCCCAAGCCCCGCCCACATGTAGTCCTCTGTGTCTGAACTTAAACAATACAAAGAAAACAACTATGGGTATATTAATTATTCCCTGCACTCATGTATACTATGGGTCATGATGCACAAACAATACATGCAATACAGTAGAAAGAAACAATCTAACCTTTAGCCTTTACCTTACTTAGACTTAGCAGCAATCAGCACAATAATTAACTGTGGCGGCAGATAAATACATCTTGAAGTTTAAACTAGGTAATTATCACTTGGGCTGTCATTGAGAAAGCCATCACTGCAGCCTTAATGGTTCTATTTCAGCATTTCCTCCCAGCACCATCTCCTCTCCAGGGACCAGTATTAGGATTCACAAGTAGTTTGTTTCTAGCATTGCAATAAATTGACAGATGCCATTTCCTGCTTTGCTATACACACATGAGTACTTATGTTTTACACCATCCTAAACAAAAAGCTGTCAGAACAGAGCAATTGACCTTCAAATGTGGACATTCCTAAACGACAGGGAGCAGAATTGCTGTAACAATCGTGGTTCATTTCTGGGGAGGTTTAATGGTGTGTGCTTCCAGCCATAACAAAGATATAAATTATTGCAGCATACTGTACAACACAGACACCAAGTATCATGACAACTAGAACAATTTGTAGCTTTACAAACAGACAAATTAAAGAACAATTAAATAAGGAAAGTGATTTTTTGCGAATTTCAGTTTCTAGTTACCAGGCCAATCATCAATGAAAATCTGCTATTTATTTCATTTTTTTTATTTTGAATCTTACAAAAATAGAATTGGTGATTTTGATTGTGCCTAATAAAGGAGAGGGGAAATAAACTCAGTGACACACAATGTTCACTTTAATCACTTAAGGACCGGAAGGATTTGCCCCCTTAATGACCAGGCCATTTTTTTGCGATACGGCACTGCATCGCTTTAACTGACAATTGCGCAGTCGTGCAGCGTTGTACCCAAACAAAATTTATGTCCTTTTTCCCCCACAAATAGAGCTTTCTTTTGGTGGTATTTGATCAATTCTGCGGTGTTTATTTTTGAAAAAAAAGCTATATTTTTTACTTTTTGCTGTAATAAATATCCCCCAAATAAAAAAATAAAAAACAAATGTCTTCATAAGTTTAGGGTAATATGTATTCTTCTACATAATTTTGGTAAACAATTGCAATAAACTAGGGCTGTGGAAATTAACTATTAATTAATCGATTAATCTTGAATTTTTTTGATCGATCAACATTTTTTTGATCGATCAAAATTATTTTGATTGGTACTCACCTCTCCGCCGGCTTCCGGGCCTTCAGGAAGTTCCGTCTGAGATCCGGTGACGTCACGGACGCTTGCCGTGTCCATCTGAAGGGCTCCTTTGCTGTGCCTTCATATCTGCATGCCGGCGGGACCTTACTATCTGCCACACGCAAGGGCTGTTACACTTCCCTCTATCACTTCCCTCCATCAACCTGGGATTCTACAACCATCCACTGGGAGTTGTGATAGTTCCCTTCACGGGACATCTACATGCCGACGGACTGATGTTAACCCCTCCTCACCTGGATTCAGCAGTGGCATCGTTGCACACATTTGTATACCAGTATCATACTTAGCTACAAGTTTTTATGACTGCTTTTGCTACCGTTTGGTATTACTCGCAACATTTTTACAGTTTATGTAGCTACATCGATTTTATCTCCAGTGCAATATTTATTTTGTTACCTACTTGAAGACTATAAAAGTTTTAATGCTATTCCCATTGAGCGCTGCCTTTGTGTGTTTTTTGTATCCTGCTATCCATTTTTCCAGTGATTGGTAGCTGCACTGGGAATCAGCCTGCAAGGAGATCAGCTAAAAGTAGTTGGATCTGTATGTGCGTTATAATTAATTGAAATTAGTCAATTAATCGAACACAAAAATTTTGATCAGTAACAGCCCTACAATAAACATATATTGATTGGTTTGCGAAAAAGTTATAGGCCCAGATTCAGAGAGAGTTGGGCGCACATTACGCTGTCGTAACGCAAACACCGTACGCCACGCCGACGCAGCGCAGAGAGGTAAGCATGGAATTCAGGAAGCCAGTGCTCCCAACGCTGCGTCGGCGTGGCATAGGTTTCTAAGGCGCAGGCTGGCGTAGGTGGAAGTGGGCTTGACCCATGCAAACCCATGCAAATGAGGCGTGACCCCATGCAAATGATGGTCCGAGCGCCAGACAAGTACGTTTAATGAACTGCGCATGCGCCGTGACGTGGACGCAACAACTGCCTAAGATACGCCGGATCACTGCGTACGCCATGAACGTAACCTACGCCCAGCCAGACACACGTCCAACGTAAAATACGCCGGCTTGGCAGACCTTTGCATGTCTGCTGCTGGGTTACACCTCCTTTATGGGGCTTAACTTTACGCCGGACATACAACTTACGCGCACCTCTCGTAGCCTGCGTTGGGCGCACGCAGGTTTGTGAATCACCGTATTTACCTCATTTGCATATTTGAATGACTAATCAATGGGAGCGGCACCATGCTCCCAGCCTAAATGTGCGCCCACTCTACGCCGGCGTAAGCAAGATACGTCGGCGGGGTGTAGCCTGGTTTTAGGCGCATCTCTGTTTGTAGGTCTTGCGCACAGATACGACGGCGCACATTTGCACTTACGTCGTCGTAACTTGTTATACGTCGGCGTAAGTGCTTTGTGAATCCGGGCCACAGCGTCTACAAAATAGGGAATAGATTTATGGCATTTCCTATTATTATTTTTTACTACTGCGATTTTTAGTAGGACTGCGATAATGAGGCAGACAGATTGGACACTTTTGACACTTTTTTGGGACCATTGACATTTATACAGCGATCAGAGCTAAAAATAGCCACTAATTACTGTATAAATGTCACTGGCACTAACACTAGGGGGCGATCAAGGGGTTAAATGTGTCCTAGGGAGGTGTTTCTAATTGTGGGGGGATATGACTAAAAGGGAGTAGAGAGAGATCGCTGTTCCTGATTACTGGGAACAGCAGATCTCTCTCTACTTCCCTGACAGAACGGGGATCTGTCTGTTTACATTGACAGATCCCCGTTCTGTCTCTGTGAGGAGCGATCGTGGCTGACCGGCGGACATTGTGGCCGCATCAGTATCAGCTCCGGGGACGTGGCGTGCGCATGCCTGCTACAGCCTTTTTTTTAAATAGCCGACGTACAATGGTGGCGATTCATGTAGCCGTACCAAACTGCCGCAGTGCAACTGTGGCGGGTGGTCTGCATATAGTTAAATTGAACCAATCGTTAAATAAATCAGGCTTTACATGAACCAGCATCACCAAACCACATTATATTTTCTAATTAAAAAGTACTTCTTTCTTTTAAAACAATTCTGCTCTAGCCTCCATCTTGTAACTTACCACCAAGACATAGGTGACAGTTTTTTTCTTTTCATTGTTGATGCATGACATCATTAGAGACTGCAGCAACTCTGTTACTTATAATCAGATAGATATTGGCATTAAAGCGGAGATCCACTCAAAAAGGGAAGTTCCGCTTGTCTGCCTCCTCCTTCCCTCCACTGCCACATTTGGCACCTTTTGGGGGGGAGTGGGGCGCCTGGATTTGAACCCCACAGCCAGCCCATTCACAAAGGCTTCACTGCCAGTTTTGCTTAGTCAAGATAGTGGTGGCAGCACCCAAGGGCCAATTGAAAAATCTGCTTGGTTGAAGACACCGCTGGATTAGTGGACAGGTAAGTGCCCTATTATTAAAAGTCAGCAGCTACACTCCTCTTTAAAAAAGCATTCGTAAGAAGCAAAGTTGCTTATTTAAATTTTTCTTCAGCTATTTAAGGCAAACATTTTTTAACTAATGTTTTGAATTTTTTTTTCTTATAAAAAGGAAAAATTATCAACATTTTTGAGAAAAAAAACAGTTTTTACTTTTTGTTAAAATAAAAATGTCAAAATAGTATGAAAATCCCCAAAATTACCCTTTTGTGGAAAGCAGGCACCCCAAGTTGTTCTAATTTATTTCCATAATTTTTTAGAAACTAAGACATGCTGGTACTGAGGGGGTTGAACACAGAGCTTGGTAAAGGTGCACCAGATGCATATATTTTACAAGTCATACACAGGGGAAGTGGCAGGATATAGATGAAGGAGTTAATGTTCAAATGGGTAGGATAAGAGAGGTGAGGGGTTAATTTTACAGTTTTGTTTTTATTATAGGGACTTTATCAACTGTATTATGGCTGGTGTGTGTAGGAAAGGAAGAGACAGGAAAGGGATTCAAAAACACAATTTCTGTGTTACTGCAGCAGACTGAATCAGCAGCTGCTTTCATCCATTTATTCTGTGCCTATTCACAAGCACTGATCTCTCTCCTTTTCCTATTGTAAGATGAAGGGGAGAAACCAGTACAGTAAACATTATCATGCGATTGCTGATGACCAATCACAGTGACTACATGGTGCCCAGCCACTCGGATCAGCTGGGCACAGTGTCTATGTGTACCTGGCCATCTAATGACGGCTGGGTACACAGCAATCGCCTAGCAAAACGAGGTCTATTTATCCAGTGCTATTCATAAATGGCCCTGGGTAAATAAAGGGTCACTGATCCACTGTTCATAAACATAGAGCAGTAAATAAGTTGTTAAAGTACAACTAAAGGCAAAACTGTTGTTTTTTTGTTTTGGATAGAGTGGAGATGGATTACAACATACGTAAATTCTTATTGTTATCTGCACCCCCATTGGGGAGATTCATCTTCTATATTTAACATGTTTACCATTAAAAGTGAAAGTAAAATAAAACACAAGGGGGCATGGCCTGGAACAGCATGCTTTGATCCTGTTCCCGGCAGCAGCACGCTGATTTAAAGCCACTGGCTGACTCCGGATTCCAGAGGGAATAAGCTGAGCCACGTACCCGGGCTGTAGCCATGATGGGGCTGCGAGGAAAGAGCAAAGAAGGGGGAGACCGCTCAGAAATCCAAGATGGCGCCGCCGCGGTGCCGCAGCAGCATGGACAGCGCGGTGCGGAGAAATCTAAGGACACAGTGAGTAAACCTCCTAAAACGACCAAGAATGCCAGCGGTGACCCCCTGCGACAAAAGACATCCGTTTCTATGCATAGAAACTGGCAGGCACCCTGAATATAGAGGAGGGGGAACCTTCAACACGGGGAACTGTGGAGGAGAGTGTTTTGGAATGCACAGATGCCAGCCCCATACCAACACAGGCAGAGGAGACAGAGGGAAACAGTGAGGACAAGGAGACTGTGCAGCCTATCCTTGCTGAGATCTTAAGGGCTATTAACAAATGTACTGCCTCAGTTGATACTCTGCAAAAACACTTTGGTGGTCTGGAGGAGGAAGTGTCTTTGATCAGGCAGGACATTCAAAAGATTAGAGAGTGGACCACTGCGGCTGAAAGCAGGATTAGTGATGTGGAGGACAAGCTACCTCCTTTGATAAGAGAAACACAGCATAATACCAGGATGGTGGCTGCAGTGGATCAGCACGCAGATGACCTTGAGAACAGGATGAGGAGAAACAACGTGAGAATTGTCGTTTTCCCTGAAAAAACAGAGGGTAGAGACCCAACCGAGTTTATTAAAAAGTGGCTGCTGGAGGTATTTGGGAAGGATGCGTTTACACCCTTGTATGCTGTGGAGAGGGCTCATAGGGTGCCCCTGTGGCCCCTTCCCCCGGGTCATCCCCCTCGTCCTGTCCTTGCCCATCTATTACACTATAGAGACGAAGCAAAACATACGATTTAATGGAGCATGTATTTCCTTTTACCATGATTTTTCCTCGGATGTACAGAAATGCAAGGCGCAATTCACGGAGGTCAAGAAAAGACTGCAGCGGTTACAGGCCCAGTACGCTATGTTGTATCCTGCCTGACTCAGAATCATAGCAAGGGGCCAGGCTCACTTTTTTGAACAGGCGGCAGATGCGTCGACCTGGCTGGATATTAATGAAAATGCTTTTCGCCCGACTGGACGGAGAGAGGCGGAAGGGGACTGACATGCCCTGGGAGCAGGACGTTCCAGTTTTGCCGGGAACACGAGATGATTTGTTGCTCCTTGTCCCCACACGGAGAGAGTGAGTGAGAACACAATGGAATGTTATCTAAGAATTGGATTCCTTACGTTTTTCGTGATGAGATTTCCTGACTGGTGGTTGTGAGGCCAGCGGAGAGGAGGACCTGTTGTCCTATAATCACGCAGACCCGTTGTCCTATAATCACGCCTGTTGTGCATTTCCCAGGCAGGGGGATTTATGCAGTATGGTACAGTACTTACAACACTTACAGGCTTGGATAATGTACTTGATGCACCTGTTACAGGTTTTTTGGTACTGGGAGGGGGGAGGAGGTGCAAGATTTGGATCGTTTTGGAATGTGATATGTTGCCATTGCCAAGTGGAGAGTATATTATGGCGGGTGGGTTGAATGTGCTTAAGGTGGTGTCCTGGAATGTTAGGGGCTTAGGTGATCCTCTTAAACGCACAATGGTTTCCACCTCTCTGAGGAAATATCTACCGGCCATATGCACTTTACAGGAGACTCATCTTACCCCCGATACTTTGTCATGTCTCAACTTTAGGTGGGTGGATAAGGCCTACCACTCCACTCACTCCTCCTTTTCCAGAGGGGTGAGCGTGCTGATACATAGCTCGCTGGACTATCAGAAGTTGGATAGTGTGGTGGACTGTGAGGGGAGATACATCATTCTGTACTGTCGATTGTTCGCGTTGAAATGCATACTTGTTTTTGTGTATGTCCCGCCTCTGTACGGTCATCGGGTTCTAAGAGTTGTCTTGGACTATCAGGTGGGCCGCCTGGAGGTGCCGATGTATATTTTGGGTGACTTTAACTGCTACTTAGACCCACTGGTTGACAAACACCCACCAGTCTCGTCGGGGAAAGGCTCTTGCCGCACCCCGCTGAGTAGGGATGAGCTTCGAGTCGAACTCATGTTCGACTCGAACATTGCCTGTTCGCCTATTCGGCGAACAATGAAAATTTGGGGTGTTCGCGGCAAATTCGAAAAGCCGTGGAACACCTTGTTAAAGTCTGTGGGAGAAATCTAAAGTGCTAATTTTAAAGGCTAATATGCAAGTTATTGTCCTAAAAAGTGTTTGGGGACCTGGGTCCTGTCCCAGGGGACATGTATCAATGCAAAAAAAGTTTTAAAAATGGCAGTTTTTTCGGGAGCAGTGAATTTAATAATGCTAAAAGTGAAACAATAAAAGTGAAATATTCCTTTAAATTTCGTACCTAGGGGGGGTGTAAAGTTAGCATGTGAAATAGCGCATGTTTCCCGTGGTTAGAACTGTCCCTGTACAATTGTCATTTCTGAAAGGAAAAAAGACATTAAAAACTGGCTTGCGGCTATAATGAATTATCGGCTCTGGCAATTCAGAGAGAATTCATTCATTAAAAAAAAAAAGCATGGGGGTCCCCCCAAATTCAATTACCAGGCCCTTCAGGTCTGGAATGGATACTAAGGGGAACCCCACCGTCAATTAAAAAAAAAATTACGTGGGGTTCCCCCCAAATATCCATTCCAGACCCTTCAGGTCTGGTGTGGATTTTAAGGGGAACTCCACCCCAAATTAAAAAAAATGGCGTGGAGTTCCCCCAAAAATCCACACCAGACCCCTTATCCGAGCATGTTAACCTGGCCGGCAACAGAAAAGAGGGGGGACAGAGTGCCGCCCCCCTTCTCCTGAACCGTACCAGGCCACATGCCCTCAACATGGGGAGGATGTCCCCATGTTGATGGGGACAAGGGCCTCATCCCCACAACCCTTGCCCGGTGGTTGTGGGGGTCTGCGGGCAGGGGGCTTATCAGAATCTGGAAGACCCCTTTAACAAAGGGGACCCCCAGATCCTGGCTACCCCCCTATGTAAATTGGTAATGGGGTAATTGTACCCCTACCATTTCACGAAGGAAGTGTAAATAGTTGAAAAAAACACACACACACACACCGTAGAATAAAGTCCTTTATTAATAAAAAATAAATAAAAAAATCCAGCGATGGTAATCCACTCGGTCCCGGCTTCCTGTTCCAACACTGTCTGTATCCAGCGACGGGTGATCTCCTCTCTGGTCCAGTGATGAGAAGATCTTCCAGCATCCAGAGCTCCAGAGCACAGCATCGGAGGCCGCCTCTCTCCACCGGACACAGCCCAGCGGAATGACGCGACTGGAGCTTTGACATTTCTTATATAGGGGAGGCGGGGCCACCCGTCACGTGACCCCGCCCCCTCTGACGCAAGGGGGAAGACTGGGATTCCCCAGTGACGTCGCAGAGGGTGCGTCAGAGGGAGCGGGGTCACGTGACGGGTGGCCCCGCCTCCCTTATATAAGAAATGTCAAATCTCCAGCCGCGTCATTCGGCTGGGCTGTGTCCGGTGGAGAGAGGCGGCCTCCGATGCTGTGCTCTGGAGCTCTGGATGCCGGACGATCTCCTCATCGCTGGACTGGAGAGGAGATCACCCGTCGCTGGATATAGACAACGTTGGAGCAGGAAGCCAGGATTACCATCGCTGTATTGTTTTTATTTTTTCTTTATTAATAAAGGACTTTTTTCTACGGTGTGTGTGTGTTTTTTCCAACTTTACACTTCCTTCGTGAAATGGTAGGGGTACAATGTACCCCATTACCAATTCACATAGGGGGGTAGCCAGGATCTGGGGGTCCCCTTTGTTAAAGGGGTCTTCCAGATTCTGATAAGCCCCCCGCCCGCAGACCCCCACAACCACCGGGCAAGGGTTGTGGGGATGAGGCCCTTGTCCCCATCAACTTGGGGACATCCTCCCCATGTTGAGGGCATGTGGCCTGGTACGGTTCAGGAGAGGGGGGCACACTCTGTCCCCCCTCTTTTCTGTGGCCGGCCAGGTTAACGTGCTCGGATAAGGGGTCTGGTGTGGATTTTTGGGGGAACTCCATGCCATTTTTTTTTTATTTGGGGTGGAGTTCCCCTTAAAATCCACACCAGACCTGAAGGGTCTGGAATGCATATTTGGGGGGAACCCCACGTCATTTTTTTTTAATTGACGGTGGGGTTCCCCTTAGTATCCATTCCAGACCTGAAGGGCCTGGTAATTGAATTTGGGGGGACCCCACACTTTTTTTATTTATTTTTTTATGAATGAATCCTCTCTGAATTGCCGGGAGCCGACAATACATTATAGCCGCAAGTAAGGTTTTAAATGTCTTTTTTCCTTTCAGAAATGACACTTTGTGCAGGGACAGTTCTAACCACGGGAAACATGCGCTATTTCACATGCTAACTTTACATCCCCCTAGGTACGAAATTTAAAGGAATATTTTACTTTTATTGTTTCACTTTTAGCATTATTAAATTCACTGCTCCCAAAAAACGGCCGTTTTTAAAACTTTTTTTTGCATTGATACATGTCCCCTGGGGCAGGACCCAGGTCTCCAAACACTTTTTAGGACAATAACTTGCATATTAGCCTTTAAAATTAGCACTTTAGATTTCAAACGTTCAAGTCCCATAGACTTTAATAGGGTTCTAATGTTCACACGAACGTTTGGTGTGTTCGCAAGTTCTGGTGCGAACCGAACAGGGGAGTGTTTGGCTCATCCCTACCGCTGAGGAAGCTGATTGAGGAGGTGGGATGGATAGATTTTTGGAGGGTTAGGAACCCTGGGAAATGTCAGTTTTATTTTTTCTCAAAATCACATATGTCCCTGTCACGCATTGACCTGTATATACTGTATGTTCGGAGCCAGTGGCCCGCTCGGTGGCAGATATCACCTATGCCCCGACGGGAATCTCGGAACACTCGCCATTGATTGTGGACCTGGAGGTATGTCCCCCTTCAGCGCTGCGTAGGGCTCCATGGAAGCTTAATGCCTTCTGGCTTAATCTCCTACCATCACCATCCCAAATGTTACAGGATATAGTTGACTTCTGGGGAGTGCAGGCAGATTATCCGGATGTAGGGGTGAGCTGGGACACATTCAAGGCCTTTCTTAGGGGGTTGTTCATAAGGGAAATAAACAGTTTTAAAAAAGAGTCAAATGCACTGAGTGAGGGGGTGGAGTGCTTGGTTCATGACTTTGAGGCCAAATTTGTAGCAGACTTTAGCGAGGAACATAGAGATGCATGGGTTACGGCGCAGGAAGCACTGAATCGGCTCGCCTCTTCGGCGGCTGAGCGGAAGCGCTTCTTCAGAAAACTCGCCTTCTATGAGGAGGGGGAGCATACCGGTCGCCTCCTGGCAAAAATCTCCCGTGCTCAGCAGACGTCGCCATCTATTGGTGCCTTGCGGGCGTCTGATGGGAAGTGACTAGTTCTCCGGATGACATAATGAATATTCTTAGCTCCTTTTATTCAAATTTATATTGCTCCCGCAAAAATTACACAGATGCCTCCCTTCGGGAGTATCTTGACAAAATAGAGTTACCTACTCTGACAGGTCTGGATAGACAACAACTAGATGCTCCTCTGACTTTGGAGGAGCTTCAAATAGCGACCGGTATGTTCCCTAACACCAAGGCACCGGGGAGGATGGACTGCCTATAGAGGTGTATAAGAATTACGGGGAACAGCTATTACCTAAACCAGTGTTTCTCAACTCCAGTCCTCAGGGCGCACCAACAGGTCATGTTTTCAGGATTTCCCTCAGATGAAACAGCTGTGGTAATTACAAGGCAGTGAAACTGATAAAATCACCTGTGCAAAATAATGGAAAGCCTGAAAACAAGACCTGTTGGTGCGCCTTGAGGACTGGACTTGAGAAACACTGACCTAAACTATTGGGGGTCAGGGAAAAGGGGAGGCTTTCCCTATCCATTTCCAAGGCCATTATAGTACTGCTATTAAAACCGGGCAAGGATCCCTTAGACCCAGGTTCCTATAAACCAATTTCCCTTTTGCAGACAGATGTGAAAATATTGGCCAAAGTCCTAGCCTTGAGACTTAATAAAGCTATTTCGTCCATAATTCACTCAGACCAGTCAGGGTTCATGCCTCAGAAATCTACGGCTATTAATTTACGCCGATTGTTTGTCAATTTACAATCTATTTCTGATAATATGGGGGACAGGGCTTTGCTATTACTGGACGCACACAAGGCCTTTGATAGTATTGAATAGTCATATTTGTGGGCCATAATGCACAAGTTTGGGTTTGGGCCAAATTTTATGGGTCCAGCTACTGTAAAGTTCCCCAACAGCGGCCATTAGGGAGTCTGGGAGGGTGACAGTGCTTTCCACTTTATAGGGGCACCAGACAGGGTTGCCTCTTATTGCCCTTACTGTTTGCCCTAGCTATAGAACCGTTGGCGGCGTGTGTTCGTGCTAGCGATAATATCAAGGGCTTCCAGTATGGCGGGTTGCATGAAAAGTGTATGCTGTACGCAGGTGACACCATGCTACTTTTGGGTGACACGAAGACGTCCCTACGGGAGGCTATGGAGGTGATTCGGACGTTTGGTCGCTATTGAGGCTTGGTAATCAACTGGACCAAGTCTTCCCTTATGCTTTTGGATAACACGCCTGATTCGCGGGAAGTGACTTTATTAGACATTCCCGTGTCTGGGGAGTTGAGGTATCTGGGAATTCAGGTTACCCCCAATCCTTTAGACTATATCAGAGTAAATCTATCCCCGTTATTGAACCGTTGCAGGGATCGGGTGAAGGTATGGGCCAAATTGAAAATGTCCCCCGTGGGTAGGATAAATTTGATCAAAATGATCTTGATGCCCCAGCTTCTGTACATACTTCACAACTCCCCCATGGTAGTTCCCCTTAAACATTTTAGGATAATTAACTCCATTTTTAGGTCACTTATCTGGCTAAACTCCACTGCACGGGTAAAACTTGAACAGTTACTCCGCCCGAAGGAGGCAAGAGGACTTGCTCTCCCTAATCCGTGGCTGTACTATCTGGCCTCCCAACTGCAACACATAGCGAGAGTATTGAGTCCGACAGACATTCAGGTACTCAACTTGAAAGATCCGGTAGCGCACCTCTTTAAGGCGGCAATGGGGGGGGAGGGGGGGAGGGCCTGGAAGCATTGAGTTTTGCTAAATCCAATAAGCGTTTCACCACTTACAATTTTAAAGGAGAAGTGGAATAAAGTCAGGGAGCTGCAGTAAGTGGGGGGGGGGGGGGGGTTCACTAGATTTAGTCCCATCTGGGGGAACAAGCGCTACTTGGAGCTAGGGAGGTTACAATATGGCACGAAATGGCAGAAGTACGGCATTATACATATGACCCAAATATTTAGAGATGGTAAACTGCGTGCCTTCTCTGGGCTGCAGGCGGAATTTAATCTGCCGGCATCTATGCGGTTTTACTATGTCATGGATATGCAATAAAGTCTGGCAGCTTACCTGTCTCCATGTGTTCATTAGAGGCCTGACCCTCTTTCTGGCTGTCTTTTATCACCTTCCTCCCTGTATGGCTCCACCCCAGGCCATCCCAGGAAGCCTATATTAACCACTGCACTGCTAGTCTGCTTTGCTGTTCAACCGTGTTGTTAGCTTAAGTTCCTGTCCGTTTTTGGCTCGTCCCTGACTTCTCCTGTTTGCCTGTGACCCTGACCTTTTGCCTGTCCCTCGGTTACCCTTGTCTGCCTGTTGCCCTGACCTTGGCTTACCCATCACTATCGCTTGTCCTGCTTGCTGCTTCCCCTCTCTCCCTGTGGAGAGTGACCTAGGGGATCCCAGGGGTCCCGACCTGGATCCAGCTGCGGCAAAGGCCATCCTCACCACTAGAGGCTCTGGTGAACACAAAGCTGGGTCTTAGACTCTGTGCCCTGGGGAATCTTGGGTTCACGCTTCCTCTCTGATAGCAGCAGTCGGCTATAGGGTTCACTACCCTGTGGCACATCCCTGACCTACGGGGTGCACTTGTCACCTGGCCACAGGTGACCTGACATACTATTTCCAGCTCCAACATGCAGTGAGGGCACAGTCGAATGGGGGCGCCTGGATTCTGGATCCTACCTCCATCTTTAACTACATGAAGGAAGTGACCACATTTAAAGGGTTTCTATCGGGCAGGTACTCCATGCTCCTCACCAAATTCCTTCCTGACAACACTACAGGGATCATATCCAAGTGGTAAAGAGACATAGGGGCCTTTGAGGAAGACCAGTGGGAGGAGGCACTTGCAGCGGTCCCCTTGAGTTCCCTGAATGTGGCTCAACAACTGTCCCAACTCTATATCCTGTCCTGTTACGTGTGCATTACACACAGGCTAGGCTGGTGAGAATGGGAGTACGGGAGGATCCCTCCTGTACCGGATGCAAGAGGGACCACAGAGACCTGATCCACATGATGTGTAGGTGTCCCAAGTTACACCTTTATTGGAGGGAGGTAGTGGACACAGTTAACCGTGTATTTCTGGTTAAGCTGGAGACACACCCGAAGTCATGCTTACTGGGTATCTTAGACACCGTCCAGGGGGAGGAGCCTGCTAGGATAGGGATATCGAGGGCCCTCTTCCAGGCTCGGAAACTTATTCTGAGGCACTGGAAGTCGGAGGAACCCCCTTCGGTGCGGGAATGGATTAACCAAATGGGTGATACTATTAGACTACAGTAATACATTTATCAGCACAGGGGGAGTGTGAAGAAATTGTAAAGCATTTGGGCATGCTGGTTGAATGTCCCCGGGTTAGCTCTGGTTGATCTAATCATGGACCGCCTGTTATTGTAAGAGGAGGGAGGAGGATAGGGGGCTCAGGGAAGCTGTAGTGGTGCAAGTCGCAAGTCACGGTCCGGCGGCGGAGTGGACATTGTAATTCCAAATGTTATGGCTAGTTGTATCCCTAAGAGGTGGGCTGCACAGATGGGTATGCTACTTGAAATACTATATGAGATGGTCCAGAAGTGAGGTGTCGGCTATATATTTATGATTTGCGGTTGTTATTTTTTATCTTCCTTTGTTTTTTGTTGTTCTTCAATAAAACCCTATTTGATTTAAAAAAAAAAAATAAAACACAAATTTTAGGTTGTCCTCAGAGGGGAAATATTCCTATAGGGACACTAGTTCTGGTGACCTGGGGGGGGCCCTAAGGGGTTCCCTTAATTTGCAGGGATTTTCACTCACTTCCTGTTTTTGCTACAGGACAGAAAGTGAAGTTAAATTTCCTTTCTGGCACACATATGGCAAAAATAAGAATTATAGGGGTTATAACCCTCCCTTACCTTATCCAAAAAAAAGATTGTCAATAGTTCTACTTTAAGTAACGATTACACCCCTGCCAGTAATATGGACCATGAAGAATGAATACATTTTTCACCACAATGTTGACTTTAAAAATAAATAAATGCAATAACTTTTGGTCGGATGAACAGTTTACAATTTTCTTTGTACTTATTGGTACTTTTGTAGCACTGGAAATTTATGACGCACTTTACATATACAGTATACTGTACATTCACATCAGTCCCTGTCCTCAAGGAGCTCACAACCTAAGGTTCCTGGCTCATATTCAAACATAGACATACTAGGGCCAAATTAGACAGGCGCCAGCTTGTCTTTGAAGTGTGGGGGGAAAACCGGAGTACCAAGAGGAAGCCCAGGCACAGGAAGAACATGCAAACTCCATGGTTAGGGTTTGAACCAATGGCCCTTGTGCTAACAGGCAGAAGAGTTAATCACTTAGCCACTGCGATTCCTTCCTCTAAAGTTAACATATTTTTCGTTTTAGATAGATGGTGGGATAATTAAATCTATGTCAAGTGTTTTTGTGCCTTATGTGTGCCATTAAAAAGAGATCTCCCTTCACTTCCTGTCACATGAGCCCAACAGGAAGTTGAAGAAAGTGAGGGAATCCTCTCTGAGACAGTTGTCACTGGAACAATGTGTCAGCATTGAACATTTTCCCCGTTCTTCCAATTCTAGTTACAGTAATTTGTTTTCTCACTTTAATTCTTAGTAACAATACCCAACAGAACACAGATAACGTTAAAATCTTTACAATGATTCTAACCCACACACTCTATATCAAACCCCTCACAAAATTGGCTTTAAATACATTTTATAGAGAGCTATAAATCTAATTAAGAAGTAGGACAACTGAGAAGGAAAGGGTTATAGCAGGATTTGGTTCTAAAAGACACGCAGTATGTCCATATGTAGAACAGTTGGAAGCTACAGTATGGAAGATATTACTTTATAAATCTCTCAAACTCTATAGGACTATCTAGGCAGAACATGAGGGAGTGGAGGAGTTAATCTGGGGACACATTTACTTGTGTAGCTGTAAATTCAAGCTTAAACCACTGAGACCAAAAAGCACAGCTTATTTTCAACTGATCCACCAAGGAGAGCTTGGAAAACATTGATATGTAAATTGGAAATATATGCAATACCTGAATAAATGTAAAACTATGTTAAACTCAATTTTTAGTTCTGACCATAATAAATAGAATATATGAAAACATTATGGGATTGATTTACTAAAACTGGAGAGTGCAAAATCTGGTGCAGCTCTGCATAGAAACTGATCGGCTTTCAGTTTTTTTTGTGAAAGCTTAATTGAACAAGCTGAAGTTAGATGCTGATTGGCTACCATGCACATCTGCACTTGATTTTGCACTCTCCAGTTTTATTATATCAACCCCTATATACTTTATTTAAAACATGAACATATTTGGTAAAATGATTCATATTCACCTGACTTGTTACACAGATTTGCACTATATTGTCAAAAGTATTTAGACGCCGCCTTTACACGCACATGAACTTTAATGGCATACCGGTCTTAGTCCATGGGGTTCAATATTGAGTTGGCCCACCCTTTGCAGCTATAACAGCTTTTAACTCTTCTGGGAAGGCTTTCCACAAAGTTTAGGAGCAGGTCCGGCGCTAGCGCAAGGCAACATGGGAACTTGCCTCACGTCGCCAGCGCCGCCAGGGGAACATGGCGGAAAACTGAGCGGAAAACTGCCACTGCGGCTGTCTGCCCCGCCCCTGTCCATCATCCACCTATCCCCATTATCTCCGCTCTTGGCAACCTCACTTCAAAGAGCTGCGTGGGGAGGGGCGGAGGGATCGTCGCATAACTAGCCACTCAGAACAGAGCGGGGTGTGTCCCGGGTGACAGGCGGGTTCTGCCATTGGCGGGGAGGAGGGTGTGGCGAACAGGCCGCGTTCCCATTCCACACCATAGAAGCCTGTGAAGGATAATCGCTGGCTGTGACGTCACAGAGCTTTACGCTGCTGAGCAGAAGGAAAGGAGGGCGGCCGCGGTGGGCAAAGTGCTGGCGGCGGCTGTACCAAGCAGTGCGGTGGTGATGCGTCAGTTTTCTCTCCGGGTATTGGATGGGGCGCGGCAGGGCCTGGAGGTATCCGGAGGTGGCTGTGCACAGGTGTACGTCACCTCACCTTTCCTCCAGATTGTGTGTGGAGGGAGAGGAGGATGCCTGACATGTGGGAACACTGCCGCATTGTGCCAACATCTGAGTCACGCAGGTAGAACCCCCCCCGCCATCATCCTGTTTATTTACAGAGCGCTCTGCCAGGATCAGCCACAGGAGGGAGCTGGAAAATCCACAGAACTCTCTGTTCACTCACTAAAAATAACGTTTCTGGTAACAATGGAAACAGGACACTTCAGGCTGAATGTAGCTGCTAGCGAACGCACAGGCAGCGATTCTCTTTCCTGGAGCCGATCCCTCCCAATCCCTGTTTACCCTTCCGGGGGCCCATTCACACCTGCGCCAGTGGCGTGGGTTTTTTGAACCCCTTCCCACTGCATAGGCTAAAGGGGTTCTCAACCTTACTGAGACCGGGCCTGATAAAAAAACTTCCATGTCCCAACAGTAACAAGTTTATACTCACACAATGATAGTATGGGAGTGCAAAGTGTGTATTGGAATGCTAGGAGGCTCTAGATGGGGCTGGGGGTTCTGGAGGTGGCCAGTAGAAACTACAGGGGGTGGGGGTCTCTTGAGGCGGTTAGGGGGTCTCTCCAGGAGACACTTTAGGGGTGGTGTGGGAAACTAGTGGGTGCTGCATGAGCTGATGGCATTGCGGGAGGTTGAAATGCACTGTGGGAGGCTGTGGCTGGGTGGCACTGAGGGATGTTGGGGTGCAATGTGCAAGGTTGGGTGGCACTGTGGGGGACGTTGAAGTGCAATTTGTAAGGTTGGGGGGCTAGGTGGCACTGTGAGAGGTTGGAGTGCACCTTCGCTTGAGTTGGCAAAAATCCTTGCACCAGCCCTGTTTAGGAGTGTGTCTATGGGAATGTTTGACCATTCTTCCAGAAGTGCATTTGTGCACCCAAAGGTGTTCTATCGTGTTGAGGTCAGGACTTTGGCCAGTTAAGTTCCTCCACCCCAAACTAGCTCAACCATGTCTTTATGGACCTTGCTTTGTGCACTGGTGCTCAGTCATGTTGGAACAGGAAAGGGCCATCCCCAAACTGTTTCCACAAAGTTGGGAGAGTGAAATTGTCCCAAATGTCTTGGTATGCTGATGCCTTAATGCCGCGTACACATGATCGGTTCGTCTGATGAAAACTCTCTGATGGACCGTTTTCATCAGATGAACCGATCGTGTGTGGGCCCCATCGTTTTTTTATCCATCGGTGAAAAAACTAGGAATTTGTTTTAAAATGATCTGATGATTAAAAAACGATAGAACAGAAGCGGGGTGGTGGAAGATCTTGTCCATGTTGATCAAACGGGATTTATGGTTGGGAAAGGGACTGACATTAACATCCGTCGGTTTTTCCTCAACCTGACTACCACCCACAGTAATAGTGGGTCTAGAGTCATAGCCTGTTTGGATGCCGAGAAGGCTTTCGACTCTGTGGAGTGGGGCTATCTGTGGGAGGTACTGCGACGGTTCGGGTTTGGTCCGCGATTTTTACACTGGTTGGGCCTGTTGTATCGGGCACCTAGGGCGAGATTACGGGTGAATAACTCACTGTCGGATTTTGGGAGGGGAACCTGCCAGGGGTGCCCGTAGTCACCATGCCTGTTTGCCCTGGCGCTGGAGCCCCTGGCGGTTTTGGTTCGGGACTCTAGTCGCATAGTGGGTTTACGGGTGGGCCCTCTGGAAGAGAAGATATCGTTATAGGCGGATGACACCCTTTTGTATTTACATGACGCAGATTCCTCGTTGTCTGCTGCCCTGGAGATCTTTGATGTATTTGGGAGGTTTTCAGGGATTCGTATTAATTGGACCAAATCTGTTCTTTTTCCCCTGGATGTTCAGGCTGGGACGCCGGGGACACAGACTCCGCTCCGGTGGGTGGACGAGTTTGTCTACCTGGGAATCAGGGTAGCGAGGGACCTACGGTCCTTCCAGCGCCTCAACCTCTTGCCTGTGGTTCAGTGTCTTAAAGATCACTGTTCCCGCTGGGCTGACCTTCCTCTTAATCTCTTAGGACGTATAAATATTTTGAAAATGATCTACCTTCCCAAATTAACATATATTTTTAGGAATTGTCCGGTGTGGGTACCCACAGCCTTTTTTAGGGAGGTGGATAGTTGCATCGGCTCCTTCCTGTGGAGAGGTTCTTTCCCCCGACTGGCTAGGGCGACCCACCATCTCCCTGTGAGTTGTGGGAGTCTTGCCCTTCCTGACTTGTTGACTTACTACTGGGCAGCGATATTGGTCATGGTCCGGTGGTGGTTTCAGCAGTCTAGGGCCAACACGGCTGTCTGTTAGGAAGCGGCCATAGTGGGCTCCCTCACTGAGATTACCAACCTTGTGTACCAGGGTCCCTCGGCGTGCCCTCTGTTGCCGACTTCGTCTGTTGCAACCCTTCAGGTTTTTTGGGGGTGGCTAGGAGACGGTTCCTGAGTCCCGACCGGCGGTCCCCCTTTACCCCCCTGTGGGGCAATCCTGCCCTCCCTCACTTCAGAACCATACCGGATCCGCAGCTTTGGGCCCGGTTTGGCATTAAGTTGCTACGCAACGTTTACTGCGGCGGGGCTCTTCTCTTATTCCGTGCTCTGGCGGACAGGTTTGACCTTCCCCCTTGGATGGCGTTTAGGTATTAGCAGCTCCGTCACGCAGCTAGGACACAGTTCCCATCCCCCCTACCCTGAAAGTGGATCCCATCGAGGACCTGTTAGCACAAGAGTCTCTGGCTAAGCCTTTGTCTGAGCTGTATTTTGCTCTCCAGAGGAGGGACTCACCAAAGATGGAGGCCTTGTGGGAAAGATGGAGGGAGGATCTACCCGAATTGGACAGGGAAACCTGGGAGGAGTGTTTTGAGGCTAGTTCTAAGGTAGTTATCTCCTCTAGGGACAAGCTGATCCAAACAAAATTTCTGCACAGGGTGTACTTTACGCCTCAGAGGCTGCACAGAATTTATCCGCTCCGTTCTCCAAACTGCCCTCGCTGTCAATCTCCTGAGAGCACCTTCTTACACATGTTTTGGACCTGCCCGAAGCTGGCAAGGTTTTGGGCTGCGGTTGGTGAGACTATTAGCTTCCGCCTTCAACTGGCACTACCCTTGTTGGCTGAATTAGCCCTATTGGGTGTACAGGATGACGAGCTGCGGCCTAGATTTACCAAGACGTTGATTTCATTGTTGTTCTTCTATGCTAAGAAAGAGATTCTGTTGAAATGGGTCTCCCCCTTGCCCCCCACTGTGGGTTCCTGGGAAAATGCGGTTAACACAGTACTTCCATTGTATAAGCTGACGTACATAAGTAGAGGGTGTCCTGCGAAGTTTGAGAAGGTGTGGCGGCCTTGGACTGATCCCTCATTTGTGGCTAACCCCTGAGTTGTACACGAATGAGCTATCCCTGGCACCATGGGCGGGCCTCCCCCCTCCCCCCTCTGCCTCCCCCCCTTCTTCTCCTTCCCCCTCTTTGCCCCTCCTCCCCCCTCCCTCTTCTCCTCCCTCTCCTCCCCTCCCCGTTTCTAGGCGTTCGCTCCTGTGCCTGTGGTGATGTTTATTGAGAAGTTGCCTACTGCCTTGTTCGCTTGGTATGACCTCCTTCTCTCAAAAAGTGTGCCTTATTAGTTATTATCTTCTTTTATTTTCTTCTTTTAAGCTGTATTGTGTCTTGTCAACCCATGTGTTTTATTGCCTTTTCCTCGGTATGTAATCAATGTATTGTTTGCCCTTACCCAGAATGATTTGCCATGTACCATTCTTGTGTGTTTTCCAATAAAGACCAACCTTGTTGTTAAAAAAAAAACGATAGAAAAAATGGTGTGTAGGCAAGACTGATGAAAGTCAGCTTCATCGGATATCTGATGAAAAAATCCATCAGACCGTTTTCATCGGATGAACCGATCGTGTGTACAGGGCATAAGAGTTCCCTTCACTGGAATCAAGGGGCCAAGCCCAACCCCTGAAAAACAACACCACACCATAATCCCCCCTCCACCAAATGATTTGGACCAGTGCAGAAAGAAAGGAGCTTTGTTGGCCAGAATACTGTACAAGGGGTTTGCCACACCTCTGGAGACCTATGTGTCTGTGTGAGAGCCATGGTCCAACTTTAGAGCATGCTGCCTGCACAAGGCGTCTTCTTACAGTTTTAAGCACTAATACATAATTTTTAAAACCAACGTTATTTGCTTGTTATTTAGTCTGACTGCAAAACAATAATTAAAAGCAATACGTTAATTTATGGAAAAAAAAAAAAATTACACAAAGAAAAATGTTAGAAACATTCAAACTTTTGCAATGGATTGTTCTGCTTTATTTACTTATTGATCTTTTCATAAGCAAAATATAGTCAAAGGGAATCATTTTATAATCACAACCACCATTTTTTTCACACTTACCAAATGTAATGTGATAGAGAAAGTACCAAGTGCCCGAGTTTCCTTCCATTGTTCTATTACTGCGGCAGAGGTTTTTATAGAGAACTAAATGCTTCAAATGAAAACATTAAAAAACAAATTCTACTATTCTAACAACTATGTTAATAGGGTGTGGTTAAAATGAATTTCACATATTTATCGTATTCATTTTTTCACGTTGATGACGCCAATACAAAGCAGAATATATTGTTTTAAACTAAACTGACAGATTTAAGCGGAATTAAAGATCTGCTGGGAAATCACAGTTTCGCTTGATTTGCTACAAAAGTAAGAACTGCTAGGGAATGGCAAGCAAAATGTAATTTTCTGTGATATTGTCTCTACACCCCATAATAAATTTACAAGACACCTCAAGAGTGGGGAAGCGGTAACTTAGCAAATGCCAGGTTGATTGAAACTAAAGTGTAGAATTTCATTAACACAAAGAATGCAAATTTATTCCCTGTGGGTTCCTGATTGTTTCAATAAAGTATGCTTGTAACATTGTGTGCGTACATGATTAAATTCAAATTCATTTGGAGACATTTTCACAGACCCAAAAATAAGCATGCCACAAATCCTGTAAATATATGCACAATCAGCTATACCAATGAAGTGAAAATCAGATATTTGAGCTATGCCTGTGAAATAAAGAAGTCAACTAGTTATATTAGTGTCAAATGCAGCAGCAGTTTAATCAAATGAAAATGATCAAAAACAGAGCCAGACCCCATATTTAAAAGGTAGTAAAGCTTTTTTTTTATAATAATCTTACAGTTTACGTCACAGAGCAATAATATAAACTAAACATTTGGGTAATTTAAAAAGGGAAGTTTGGAGCAAGATTGAAAAATCCCTGTGTAGCACTACCCCCGAAAGAGCTGCTTGTTTGTTTTGGGTCTATACTCTGGCTATCAACCCCTAAAACTGTCTCAAACCCTCCCTTGGCACAACTGGTATCAGTGGGAATTGTGAACCCCAATAACTGTTAGGAAGCACAATACCTTGGCAAACCACAGTAAATTATGTAAACAAATGGTTACCTTGAGTTGTATTGATCCCGTAGGATGACAGAGGAACTGCACACAGATTCGGCTTAGCCAATGTAACTCTTTACTTAATAAGGTAGAAACAAAAGAAACAGAGGTTAAACAGTAGTGGACTTCTTGCAGAGCCCTGCAAGTGTCAGAATTAATGATAGGAGATAAGTACAAATTAAATCAAAGGGGGTTCCTTCAGTAAGACATCACACTGAAGTACCTCCCTGCCAAGCCTTACCCAGCTCTCTTTCTCTAATAACGGTGCTATACAGTCTAATAGAACCAATTACCCAGTTAAAGAATAGATAAACGGATATCAACAGTTGCTAAAACTAAACAGGCAGTCTTTAAATAATGTAATTCACTATTGTGGTTTGGTTGATCAGACCAAACCTCAGTACAAATTATCCCAAAAGTCTGTGCACTTTCACGTTGGCGCGCAATAGGGGTAATTTGTAATCCAAAAAGGAACAAGTAAACTGGGAGGAATGGGCCGAATAGTCAAACCACAGTGGTTGATATAAAGATCCACCCTCCTGCAATATCGTCAGTATGGTGGGCAGATGCCCGTCTCACCCAATCAGATCAGGCCTTGTCCTTCCGGAACACTTCGTCTACGAACTCCAACACACTGTCCTTCAGGATGACAGTCTCTGGTTCTCCCACAGGTCACTGTTGAACTGGGACACCGTCCGATCACTCCTTCAGGTATCGTCTCTCTGTCTCTGGATGCTGATCTGCCCGGGCATGGATAGGCCTCAAATTCTTCACTTGATTTCCGGGAAGACACCTCACACAGGTGTCCTCCTGGGTTGAAGAAGCAACCTCAGAGGACAAAGCACAGATTTGGGCTAGCTCTAAAGTCTAAAAAAAGATATTAGGATGCAAGATAAAAGAAACTGACCCCCCACCCCATTCTCATAACTGGACTCAAACGAAAACCAGACACAAAAACAGATAAGACAAGAAACAAATAAAAAAGGAGGAAAATATGCTGCCATAGATAGGCACCAGGTAAGGAAATAGACGGAAAGGTAAATAGCTTGCTACCAGGTAAGGAACTGCTGGGAAAACTTATACCAATGAAAGCTGCAAGGTTTTTCCGCAAAATCATGAAAGGTAAGACTTGCCAGGTCCAAGCTTTAGTGGAATCTACACATGGTAAAGGAAGACCAACTTGCTCCCCTGACAGATTATCTTTGGAGAAACTTTCATTAAAGCTGCCCATGACAATGAAATTCTCCCCGTCGAAAGTGCATTGACTTACTGAGGGATAGGAAGACCATTTGTCCGATAACCTTTATGCATGATACTGGCAAGCCACCTGGCAATTGTTCTTTTCAATGCTGCTTGTCACCTCCTTGCCCTGCTAGGTACTACAAATAATCTCTCATTCTTCTTAAGCGGTAGAGCAGTGGAGATGTAGGACTTTAAAGGCCTTGCCACATCCAATTCATGTAGTTTTGAATCCTGTTCATTCGGAAAAGTCGGCAAGACCCATTTTTGATTGAAGGGTTATATTGATGAAATCTTAGTCATGAATTGGTAAATAGGCTGAAGATCTTCTTTGGTAGAACATTATAAAGGGCTCCTGAAAACCTAGAGCTTGTATTTCTGAGACTCTGTGACCTGAGGTAACAGCCACTAGAAAAGCTGATTTTAGTTTGTGTTTTTTCAACCAACAGGTTTCTGTGGGTGCGAAAGGAGGCGCAGCATAAAAAATTTAACACTATGGCCTGGTTCACACTGGTGCATTTTGACATGCGATTTGACATCTCAAATCGCGTGTCAAAACGGCGGTAATTGCCGTCAATGGCACAGTCCTAATCGATGCGACGCCGCATATGCGGCGCTGCACCGATTTCCGCCCGCGATTTACATTGACATCTGTGCAGAAACCTGCACAGATGTCTCTAAAATCACGTCCGAAATCAGGACTGCCAGTGGGAGTGAAGCCGTGCGAGTTCAGCTGAACTCGCACGACTTCACTCCCGCAGCCCAATGTGAACCTGGGCTAAAGGTTCCTCCCATTTCAGACAAAGATTCGTCCTTGGCTTGGTTTTAGCTGCCCTCATAGAAAACATTTTACCAAAGGATTTAGGGCCCCCCTGGTATCGATAGGAGCTGAGAGAGCTGAAACTGCACCTTCAAGATGTTAAGGCCTAGGCCTATTATAGGTCTTGTAATAAGTGTTTATTGATTTCTTTCTTGCTTGAAGTATAATTTTAATAACTTGATGGGAGCATCCTACACCTCCCAGTCTTCTCCACTCAATCTTCAGGCCCTCAAATTCCATGCCTCTGGATGAGGATGGATTAAATCCTCAGAATTTCTTGAAGATTCGGGAGAGGGAAAGACTCATAGAGAGACAAATGCGTCAATAGAGTGAACCATGGCCTCCTCTGCCAATAAGGAATTACTGGGAATACGATCACTTTCTCTCCGATAAGTTGTTGGAGAAACTGTAGAATCAACAGAACTGTGAGGAAGGTATTAGAACAGCCTGTCTATCTATGATCTCTCTGCCACAGTTAGAAAATAAACATATCTGGCTTTTACAGAACTGCTGGGAGCTTGCTACTTTACTCTCCAGGAAGGTGGCAATCCCTTCCTTATAACAAAAGATGGTAACATGTCATAAATACCCGTGGGAGACTCAAACTGGATATCAAACGTCCCCAGGTACATGTGATTGATAACACCACTTGTTGGTATTATTTTATTTATTTACAACATCATTACAGTTTTAAAGTGTGTTGCCAACACTGGACCACCACCACCAGTCAAAAGAATTCAGCCACAGTAAGTTCCTGTGTCAATGGCTTTGAGCATGTGACAATAAGATCAATTTGTATCCATTTTAGACACTTCTGTGGTTATTCAGAATTTATTAAAGCGGAGGTTCACCCGAAAATCAACTTTCTGTCACTAGATCCAGCATACTGCTGACATCTGCAGTATGCTGGATTTTTTTTTTATGTACTTATCGTTGTAGCCGTATTTCTTCTCCGGCTCCGAGCGGGGAATCCGTCGGGGAATAGGCGTTCCTAAATCAAGCGCAGTTGATTGACGGGCTTGATAAGCGTGTCACGCCATCCGGAAATAGCCAACGTGATTCTCCGCTGCTTACGGCGCCTGCGCCTGCCATATACAGCTGACTGCGCAGGTGCCGTAAATTGCAGAGAGTCACGTCGGCTATTTCCGGAAGGTGTGACGCGCTATCCAAGCCCGTCAATCAACTGCGCTTTATTTAGGAACGCCTATACCCGGAAGGATACGCCGCTCCGTGCAGGAGAAGAAATACGGCTAAAATGATAAGTACAAAAAAAATAAAAAATAATCCAGCATACTGCAGATGTCAGCAGTATGCTGGATCTAGTGACAGAAAGTTGATTTTCGGGTGAACCACCGCTTTAACATATGGATCTAACCTGCAGTTGACCTCATTTTAACATGCATTTGATCTGTTTAACCCCTTCCTGCTCTCCTAGTGGTAACATTAATGGGGGCCAGTCCTGCTGATTACCAATCTTTACCCTGGACCAAGAGCTGTGTTTGACAGCTCATTCTTCATGCTGAAAACATGTCCTGAGTGGGTGTTAAAGCCCACCATTTTGCCACCGCACATACGTATTGGCTGGTCATAACGTGATTAAGCAGGTTTTGTATTCACGTAGACTAGAATGGCAATGCAAATCCTATATTACACAAACAAAAGCCCATCAACAAAGGCTCCAAATGTGGCCATTGTTTTAATTTTTTTTATCCTGTACCGATTGCTTTGCATGTTATACCCACAAAATTGTGCACCCATACGTTTAAAAATACACATACCTGTGGGAACATGTCCTGAACCGTGCATGTTCACCTGTTTGCTTTGCCCAGACAGTTACTAACAGACATAGTAAATATGCTAGGAGTCAAACAACTGACACCCAGCAGGAGATCACTTTCATTTGACAGTAATTACCCGACAAAGAAATGTTGCAAAAAATACTTTTGTCCTGGAAATTCATCTTGCTGCTCCCGTTATTGCCAAGTGTCAAAGAGAAAGAAGGACACAACGCAGTGTGAAAGCACTTGGCAGCTGTCCAAGTAAAATAAAAAAATGACTTTGGACTAGAGTCCTACCACTAACAAAAGCAGAAAATATCCCTTGTTATGAAGGAGTTACGTGTCGAAACTCCCTTCCACATACAGCCACGCACTCCAATTTGATTAGTTTTCTGACAAGTGCACATTTCACTTTTTGCCAACCTCAAATGAACCAGAAGGCATTCTCCTTACAATAAAGAATAAGTAATTTGTCTTTTCATTACAGACACTTACATGCATATTTTACGTCAGTTTTGGACATGTTTTTAATATTTTTTTCCCCTTTTTTTTATTGTAAAAACTGTAGCAAAAGGCAGGTCTTCCTTTATGTGCCTATTTGTCATAAACATTAATTCCGATCAAGATTTGGCTGCCTGACAGTTAAGACACCTGATAACCTGCTACATGGACAGATTTAAGACCATAAACTGTAGCTGTTGTTTGATAGGATGCGGACATAATATTTTATGGATGCAGTGGCTCTAAATAACACAGGATGCGCCAGTCCTAAATGGCAAGATGTCATTTGTCTTTCATAAATTCAACAGAAACCACAATCAACAAAAACATTTCACTCTGTTGGATGCACCAGGCCAACATATAGTTTATGTTATTGTTTGCAATGAGGCAAGGCTTGCGCTATTACCAACTGCGGACTGTGCTGTCAGAACTAACGGATGATTATGTGGAATAACATTACCTGGGAAATAATTAACCATGACATCCCTGAGCTTATAGTGGTACACCTGTTCTACGGAAAGAAGAAGGCTGATGGACTACAGGGAGCATGGTGTGTGCTTCTTGCTAGTCTATATTGTAAGTGGCTTCCTGTTACAGAATTCCATTTGTCAGCGAGTCATTTAGGAGCAGTTTTATAGTTTTATCCTCTCTCACCGTGTGCGGATTACCAGCATAACAACAGTGTGCCAGCTGAGCCTTCGTACGCCATGCCATAAAACAGTATGCAAAAATAAAAAGCTCACTATGTCAAACTACCAATCTGTTCTGTCGACGAGACGGAATCCTCCAAAATGTGATTATTTTGTGTTCTTTGCTGAGAAGTGGTTTCAGAGGTTGTTAAAACATTTCTTTTCACAGCCCATTATTCCCATTGAACAGCTGCTGCCTTATTACAACGCTAAACATAATGTAGTTCAAAGGAAAGACGCTTGCTGTAAACAGTAAGGCCTGAGTAGACTATTGCCGTGTCTTTAAACTTGTGTTTTTTTTAAGTGGGTACAACCAAATGCACGCAACTAATGCAAATGACACCTTTACCCTGATTAAGTCCGGATATATTTTTCCATATTTTATGTAAATTTGAAAAATAAAAGTACAATTAAAAATATTGCATTTAAACTCCTAATTATGATCTCCACCAAGAGGTTTGAGTGAGGAATTATTGTGCTAATAAGATTTTTTTTTAATATTCATTGTTTCAGTAACACAAACCATCAAATGAGGGCGGTTTTTCGCAAGTATGGGATGCACAGGTGTTCCATGCATCCACTTGCAGGAAGTCCCATCACTTGGGACGCAGTGGCTGCACGGACTCAGCCACTTTTCCCAATCTGACAGCCACGTGGGACCGGGTGCATCACCCTGAATGCACACTGTCTGGTGTCCATGTAACCACTGCACCCCAACTGAACAAAAATGTCACTGCCTGCATGCGGATGCATGGAACATCTAGGTGTGCCCATGTGAACAAGGCCTTAGGACCCTTTCACACCAGATGTGCTGAGCAGCTCCATTGCAAAACAGGAAAAAAGCCTTGTTTCCAATGGGCCCTGTGGGTCAGTGGTGTGGTTTAGTGTAATCCATCGTATCACACTGCGCTGTGGCCAATGGAATTAATGAAATGTCACTTGTAATAAAAAAAAAATATTGTATTTATTGGCATATAACACTCACTTTTTCACTCGGGTGCAAATAGTGCCCCGGATTCAGATAGGAGATACGACAGCGTCCGGCCGTCGTATCTATGCGCCTGATTCATAGAATCAGTTACGCATAGATATTCCTAAGATCCGACAGGTGTAAGTGTCTTACACGGTCGTATCTTAGGCTGCAATTTCACGCTGGCCGCTAGGTAGAGCTTCCGTTTGTTTACGCGAGGAATATGCAAATTACTATTTACGTCGATTCAGAAACGAACGACTACCCGCCGTTTTTTTTTTACGTTGTTTGCGTTCGGCTTTTTCTGGCATATAGTTACCCCTGCTATATGAGGCGTAGCTAATGTTAAGTATGGCCGTCGTTCCCGCGACGAAATTTGAAATTTTTACGTCGTTTGCGTAAGTCGTTCGCGAATATGGCTGGACGTAATTTACGTTCACATCGAAAGCATGACGATTTGCCGACGTCATTTGGAGCATGCGCACTGGGATATGTCCACGGACGGCGCATGCGCCGTTCGTTGAAAACGTCAAAAACATGGGGTCAGTACTATTTTACATGCCCCGAACCAGCCTATTTTGAATTAGGCGGGCTTACGCCGGTCCAGTTACACTGCGCCGCCGTAAGTTTAAGCGCAAGTTGTATGTGAATACACAACTTGCTGCTCAAACTTACGGCGGCGTAGTGTATCTGAGATACGCTACGCCCGCCTAAAGATAGGCAAAGCTATCTGAATCCGGGCTAGTGTGTTCGTGTTATACGCCAATACTGCAATTTGGGCTGCCTCGGAGGGAACGGGGAGGGGGGCGGACGAGCGCTGTCACATCATATATAGCGAGAATCTCCTGTTTACTCAGCGGCCTCTGTAATAGGAAGTCCCGTCTCCTTCTGTCTATCATAGAAGCCTGTCCAGGAGGCAAGACTTTGTATTAAAGAGGCCGCCGAGTAAACAGGAGATTCTCGCTGTATGTAATCTGATGGCGCTCGTCCTGCCCCCTCCCTGTCCCCTCCGAGGCAGCAGTAATCTGAGGTGAGGCTGCAGATGGGCATTGATCAGGCTGCATTCAGGGCAATGGTGAGGCTGCATATGGGCATTGATCAAGATGCACTGATGGGCAATTGTGCAGCTGCAGATGGCATTCATTAGGCTACAGATGGGCAATGGTGAGGCTGCAGATGGGCAATGGTAAGGCTGCATTGATGGGCACTGACCCTTATTTTGCTTCAAAGTTCTCTATTTAAAATGTAAGTTTTTTTTCCTGAAACTTCCCTCCTACAATTAAGGTGCGTGTTATATGCCGATAAATATGGTGTATATATTTTTTTTTTATTAAAAAAAGGAATAAATACATAATAAATAACGTCAATAAAGTTCTAACAAAAAATAAATAATAATAAACAGTGTGATGTCCTGTTCAGTGCGTCAGTCCTGTATCCTTCTAGCACCAACCAGCGTCCTTAAATTTAGTGCAGCTGCTGGTGTGAAAGAGCCTTTACAGATAGTCCAAAGTCTCTGGTGTCTATTTCATCATTAACCGCTTGCCGACCAGCCGCCGTCATTATACTGCGGCAAGGTGGCACGATCCCATGAATCGCTGTAGCTATATGTCGGCTCAGGAACACGCTATTGTAAACGTGTGCACTCCCATTGGCCAGCAGGGAAGCCAATCGGCGGGTCCAGCAAACTCGATGTCCGCTGGCCACCCATGATCGTTCCCCACAGTAATAGAATGGGGATCTGCCTGTGTAAACAAGGCAGATCTCCATTCTGACAGGGGAGATCACTCAGATCCTGTCTTTCTGCTAAGCAGAAAGTCCCAGTCCCCCATACAGTTATAAAACACCTACAGGGAACACATTTAACCCCTTGATCGCCCCTCATGTTAACCCCTTCCCTGCCAGTGCTGTAAAGATTTAACATATTTTAAGCACTGATTATTGTAATCAGACACTGGTTCCCAAAAAAGTGTCAAAAATTACAGTTAGGTGTCTGATCTGTCCGCCGCAATGTCGCAGTCTTGCTAAAAATTACTGTTTACCATGAAAAAATGATATGATAATAAGTTGCCGATAAAAAAGCAGAGGCGTCCGGGCTCACACAAAAGAATAAACCAAGGAACCTGGACCTCCACTCGAGCATGTAACCTCTGTGTGCGCAGGTGGTTAAACGCATCAGATGGCATGCATGATGACGCAGTCCCCTACAGCTGGCTAGTACCTAAGATATTGGGGAGCAGATGGAAGAGGGAAGGTAGTTCATCTGAAACCTCAATATCGTGCTCAGAGCTACACCCGCCTACTTTTACACGATTGGTTCTTATTTCTTTTCTCTTTTTGCTCTTTTTAGGAGGAGAGCAGGGAAGACCTTGAATCACATACGAGAATCTTGTCTTTTTGAACCAATACAAAAAAGAAGGGGAGCGATCAGCAGATATAAAGCTGAAACACAAAATCCGTTGACTAGAAGGCATCAGGCAGGGCACCCCTGTGACTATCTGGTCGGTGGTCTTATGCCAGCAATCCCCTCCTAGATATATACCTTCTAGTCAGCAGATTTTGTGTTTCAGCTGTATATCTGCTGAAGAATAGGTCCTATTAAGACTCCTCGAAAAGTTAAAACGTTGGGTTATCTGTCTTCACCCTATAGACAGAACTGGGCTCTGCATTATCTTTTTTGTCTGTTTATGTGTTGTCAGTGTTCTCAACATAATAATTGTTTGCCTCCCACTTTGTGCTGTCCCCTCTTGTTCAGCCCTTTGATCTCTTGGATGCGTTCCAATGTGTAGTGTAGCCTGTATTACGAAAATGAAAAATTCTCTAAACATATATATATACTTTTTGTCAATAAAACCTATTTATATATTTTTTTAATACTTTGTGACTTGTCTCGTCACTCAATCAACCTAGTCCTCCCAATTTAAAGTCCCACTGAGGAAACACACTCCTCAGAGTGTATACAGTTAGTCTATTTTTTAGGGATGTGGTAGGTGTAAATACTTGCAACATTGGACACCTTCACAATATTTTTACAATTGTAATGTGATCTGCTGGTCAGAGCGATCATATGGTACCAGCAGCGGGCCAGACACACTCATCCGGTGCAGCGGTAGACACAGCGGGTGACCGATTGTGCCAGCCCATCAGGCCCACAAAAGGTTAATTCTGTTGAAGACATCATAAGACCCAGAAAGATAGAGCTCCTGTCCAGGCGTCATTTTACAATGCAAGCAGCTAAAGTACTGTGTTTAGTAAACAACTGACTTAAAAAATAAAAAACTCTTACAATCCATTGCTGCATCTTAGTTCTGGTTATTTCCTGTAGCCTCTTTGCAGCTACTTCTTGCCTACATGCACTTCAGCTAAAAATGCATGTCATCCACAGGGTGAATTTCCTGATGGTGGCAACAGTAGGCCATACCTGCTTAATGTGTGTTGAAACAGCCACTTGAGGTTTATTTTGGATCCCCTTGTGATGGGGTGACAACAAAGAAGCACAACTAGGAGTCAGGGATAGGGCGGTTTCACTCTATAAAATCATAGACCTTCATAATAAGATAACTATTCATTATTTGAATGAAAGCTGCAGATTTAAACGATTGAATGACTTTTGAAATGGCATTCACATGGTAAAGCTTTTATAACATTCTTGTGATGGGGGGGGGGGGGGTAAATACACTTTATGCTTTTCAATAGCTGAGTTGTTTAGTACTTTCAACTGTTGACACCAATTCTGAATCTGAAATTGTTGCTAATGTGCAAATTAGCTAATCTACCATGCCAGACACTTGGAATATTATGTTGTCAGTACCCTCTTTGCTTTAAGATCGTTTAAGGCCATTTAAGACAATTTACAGCTGTCACATGTTAAAAATGAGGAGTGCCCTATTTTCTTATTATTTCATTTTATCAAATGCATATGACAGTTAGAAGCATGGGTACACAATAAATATGAAGTATGTGTTTTTTTGTTTAAAAAATAAATAAATAAGGATTTTATTTCTGAAATTGCACTGCGAATATTCTGTGTGGGCTGATCAGAAGCAAAGAGCGCTTATTAAACTCCTATAATCCAATTCCTTTCAGCAAACCCCTTGACGGAGAACTATTTTGAGTTTGCTGTAGTTGTTATTCTTAGTTAGGGTGGCAGCATTAATGGGTTTTTTTGGGGGCTTGTTTTCCCTTTTATTTCACCTGGTGAATGTAACACACTTCCTCTCTTAGGCCGGGTTCACACTGGTCCAACAAACGCTCCGACATTAGGAGCTAATGTCGCATGACGTGTGAAAATCAATGTTTCCCTATGAGAGCTGTCTCAACTGGTCCGACACATGTCGGTCCGACTTTGAAAATGCTCCCTGTACTACTTTGGTCCTACTTCAGCCCATTGAATGTCATTGAAGTCTGATCAAAGTAGGATCCTTGTCCTAACCATCCACTTTTGGACATCCGACATGGTGATTACAGCAGCAGTAAAAGGAATTTATATCATATTGGGATTGTTTTGATTGGTCAAAGAACAAGTCAGACTCTCACAGAGTCGGATCAAAGTAGTATCCTCTTCATGAAAGTCGGATGGATGTTGGACCGATGTAGGATCAATGTAGGACAGTTGTCGCAGAGCAAAGTAGGATGAAAGTCATATCACGGTCGTGTAGTATAGTGTGAACCCAGCCTTAGGGCATCTGCATTCTGGATGAAGTAGTAAAGTATGGAATAAAGAGTCATACCATCACAGAGTGGAGCTGTGGATACGAAAACAAAAAAACAATGCCACGTCCCGATAGATCAGATTTAAAAGAAAGAGTTGGCAGATGATGGACTTTATAGGCGTATTACAGTTAAAAAATGTAAATATATTGAAGGAGAAACATACAAATTGTTTAAAAACACATAAATGACAATAATGGTCGTTCCTAGATGGGCCTGAGAACACAAAAATTCATAATACACCACCTAAAACCTAAAAGGTACAGTAAAAAGGAGGACACCAAGGTCACTTCCTACTGGTATGTGTATAAATCCATGTAGTTTATGGAAGGCGATGTATCATGTAAAGCTCAGCTCGACATGCTGCGCGTTATTGAAAGGAACGCTTCTTCAGGAGCTTATGGTAAGTTTTTTCAAACGTAGAGGGTAGGGAAACAGGCGGAGAATATACTCATAATCAGAGGCACAAGTGAATTCACAGGAATCAATCCTTTAGTTGCTTCACAGAGACCAATCAATAAATACAAACTCTGGTAGAGTCCTTAATTAGGGTAGTAACCGGAAGCTTTATACAATAAGATAAAATGAAACCAAGAAAACAGCCTAGTAGTGGACACTTCTGATAAAGTTCATAGAATAATTAGGGACATTTCCACTAGTTATAAGATTTATATGTCCAAGAAGGGCTTGTCCAGGAGAGGTATCATTCGCAGTGCATGACTCCGCCTGTGATGACAGTCTCGGCAGTAGGAGATGGCGGAGAATATTGGCAAGCCACCATACTCGCCAATATTATCCCATCCCTGATACACCCCGCTCAGTCAGGCTTTGTAAAAGGGAGAACAGCCACTCTAAATTTTCAGGTGGTCATGATGGTCTTAGAACAGGCCAAAATTAACCTTCGATGGTCTTAACCAAAATGGTCTTTACAGGTTCCTTCACCCATCTCGTAAAGTCAATGTAGACCTCTCCCGTGGCCAGACTGGTGGTGTCAGGTCTCTTCACTGATGAATTCCGCCTTTACAAAGGATTGAGACGAAGGTACCACCTCTCATCGTTGCTCTTCAAATTAGCACTAGAACCCCTCTCCAGATATCTAACTGGACAGGACCCATTACACGGGATAAATATAGGCTACTGTGAATTACGTACTGCTGTATTCGCAGATGACGTGCTCATATTTTCAGCAAACCCCCCGCATCTGACATGACCACCATTAAGGAAATCATTGATGAATTTAGACTCTGGTCCAGCCTTCGCATCAACTATAACAAGAGTGAAATTCTCCCCTTAGGCTCTTCACCAAACCCTTCTTGGACTACTCACTCGCCCTTCACTGTAGCCAAGTCACACATAACCTATTAAGGCATCACAATAGGCAAAATCCCATCTTCACTGTACACTCTAAACTATCCCCCTTTCATCAAAAAATCATTCAAGAATTGGAGAACTGGAAGGATCTGTCTCTTTTGCTTCTGGGGAGATATAATTTATTAAAAATTTAAAAAAATAAAGATATCCCACTGCTAAATAAAGCTATTTCTAAATGTATTTATACATTTCTAAATTTTATTATATATACGACCATGTTTAGCACTCACAAAACTTTATCTCACCAGAAGAGGTCTAACAAAAAAGGTTAGGGAATATAATCTAGTCTGTTTGCTCTGAATAGGCTTAGACTGGATTTCAAAGGGTTCCTGTTACTCAAACTACCCTATTGAATCAGTAATGGCCTACCCATACTATCTAGCAACTCTACTGCATTGCAAATGGAAGTCCATCCGTTCAGATCTGAAACATAATCTTCTTCTGTGAGATACAGCCATAGCCTGGAGAGAGATACGAAAGAGCCTACATCTCCCCCTTCATCTCTAGGCATTTACCATTTCAAGGCAACCCTAAGTTCTTCTTGGGGATGAATAACAACATTTTCTCTTTATGGCAATGAAATGGTCTTACTGAATTCTCATCCCTGTGTGACCAGGAATCCGGAACGCCACACGCCTTCATAGTCATAGCAGAAAAATTCTCCCTACCTAAGTCCTATGCTTTTTATTATTGCCAATATGTCAGCTTCATCCATGCCTCGTGTGGGGAAGGAGGAAATAGATTCCAAACAACTATAACAGATCGTCTACTTACAGAAGGATCGTATACTATCTCAGACATTTATAAACACCTGATCCATGACACTACTCCTCCTCCCTCGCTTCATCATCAGTGGCAAATTGGGGCAGAGACTTTCCGGACGCAGAGATATTAGACAAACTACTGCACGGTTATAAGAAAGTCCTTCAGGTGATTCCCGGTGAATCTTGGAGAGAAACAGAAATGACTACTTCATTGTGCCTACATACCCTTCCTATCGGAAAAAAATAATCCTCAGTCCGCTTCCTGCCTTCTTTGTTACCAGCCAAAACCTTCCCTAACCCATCACTTTTGGGCATGCAAATATATGTCCACTTTCTGGGATCAAGTCATAACCTTCATTCGAGGAATCACTTTGCTTCAACTTCCAAAAGACCCCCTTCTTCTAATTTTTGGCTATTGGGACAAACAACTCCTAACGTGGTCCTCCAATGCCAATACCCAACACAAGGACTGGATCCTAATTTGGCTCTTAGTGGCCAGGAGAGCCATTTTAAAAAACTGGACTTCTTCCTCTCGCCCAAAATGTTTACAGGTCAAACAGGAACTACTGCTGCTACTTTACAAATAAAAAATCAACACAGATCTGAACCATAATACTTCCAGTAAACGCTTCTACCTAAGATGACAGGCCTTCATGTGCTCAACACTATCTCAGGAGGAATTAGAGACTTTTGACAGTTCATTATCATACTACAAGGGTCCCAGCACAATTCTCCCTTCTTCCTTATTCCAACACTTTACCCACCCCCCTTCCCCAACCCCCCCCAACACAAATCCTCATCTTCTCCCCCCAGCACAAATCCTCCCTTGCCTAATACCACGCTCAGAATTAATCCTTGTTCACCCCCAAATCCTCCCTCCCAGCACAATTCCCCATTCCATTACAAATCCTTCCACACCAGATCCTCCTCTCCAAATTTACCCATCACAAATACTCTTTCCCCCCCCATCCCCCCTTCCTAGCACAACAAATACTCCAAATTTCTCCCAGAGTAAATCCTTTCCCCTTCCCAGAAAAAATCTCCCTCAACCCCCCAAATCCCCCCTCTCTACAACTCCCTATCCCAGCATAAATACCCCAACCCAAAATCCCCTCCCAGCACAAATCCTCTTCCCACTTCTAACACAAATTCACTCCGCCCCCCTCCCCATCCCATCCTAACACAAACCCTTCTTCCCCCTCTTTAACCCCCCCCCCCCCCCCCCCAGTGCAATTTTCTATTTTCATAATTTGTTGGAAAGATTATAGCTGTAATGATTGATGCACCATTATTGGTTTGCACAGCATTTTTGTCATTAATTTATTAACAAAAATTATATATTTATTGATGCATTGATGTGTTGATTTGATGCACTTTCTTTTATATGTAGAGCTGATTTGTTATGGTGTGAATTATTCATTCTTTATATACTCTTTTTTAGGGTAGCACTGTATGTTGTACAGTATATAAAAAACACAATTAACCATACATTTTCAGAAATATATGGCTACACAAAATATGCGCATAGCCATACCTTGTCTCCCCCCTCTACAGACATTTTTCCCTATATCCTCTCTCTATCCTATAGCCTACGTTCACTTACCTTACCTGAATGTCACTAAAGCACTGGTCCGTTCCTGACATATTTGTACAACTAGAGATTTCTTGTCCAAAAAGCAATGTTATAATGAAATCAGTGAGTCCCTAAAAGTAGTGATGAAAGCCAGAGGTTTATATAAATGACAATTTTTGGTTGAACCTGTGGGCCGACCTTAATGGTTGGAACCAATGTTCTTACTTTCCTGACAGACTGCTTTCGTATTTAAAATGAAACAAATGTTAGAAATACAGACTGAAAGGTTGTGTTAGGAATTGTATAAGTTATCTGTCAATGTCTCATAGAGACCACAATCTCCTTCTCACTTTAATGTCTCATTAATACATGTGATATGTTTTTCCAAAATATTATTAATGCAATAACAACATATAAAATAGCTGCAGTTGTTTTAAATGTGAAAAGGCAGCTTTAGGGCAAGCGATATTTCCATAAAGATAGAAGGGAAAGAGGGAGAAAAGTTTGTTTGCCTCTGGGACTAGTGTGAAAATGCATCACTGACAACAAATAACACTTCAGAACTAATTTAAGCACTGATGACATTACACAACATCATATAACAGCAAATATACTCTAATTAGGTACAAAGGGATGTGTAGATTATAAAGTTACTGTGAAAGAAATCAAAGCACAACACCACATTAAGGTGCTGGAATGTCATGTATAGGGATGTGCAAATTCATTTGCATGTACAGTAAAGTAAAAAAAAAGTTGTAAAGATTTTCTTCCCTAAATATTTTCATGAAAACCTGTCCAATTTGGAAAGAAACATGCAATTAACAAATCAAATTTGCCGTAATCATCATTTGCATGATCCTGTACACGTTATACCAATCAACACATTCAGGCAAAATAAAAAATTGTGAATTCTTTGGATTTATTTCTAGCAGATACAGTGGGGAAAATAAATATTGAAATTGATTCCCGTCAGATTTTGTAAGTTTGCCCACTTACAAAGAAATGAAGGGTCTATAATTTTTATCATAGGCATATTTTAAATGATAGAGACAGAATAGCAACCAAAAATCCAGAAAAATCACATGATACAAATGTTATAAATTGAGTTGTGGTTCAGTAAGTAAAATAAATATTTAATCCCCAAACAAAACATGACTTAGTACTTGGTGGAGGAACCCTTCCATTTCTTGTGGTTGGTTACCAGGTTTGCACATATTTCAGGAGAGATTTTGGTCCACATTTCTTTACAGATCTTCTCTAAATCCTGTAAACCCTCTCCTATAAACAGCCTCAGATGAAACACAGGGATGAAACAAATCTCCCTACATAAATTGTACATGTATATCTGCTGTCTTCAACTTTCTATATTCTTTAGAATTCTTACATCGTGTTAGAATTTTTACTTTCTCATTCAGCAGTAGGAGTGGTGTCTAGGCATACACTGTGTGACAGCTGATTAGAGGAAAGGCACACACCCCCACGCCACATAGGTAAGCAACAACGATACTTTCAGAGCTGTGCTGTGACAAGACAAGCTCTTTGCTAATCTATTTATAGAACCCACCCCAACACAAATTTTAGGATGTTTTTTTTTTCTCCCGTTTCTGAAAACTTGTCAGAAGTTGTCATGCTGATAACAGAGGTACGAAAAAACAGAAAGACTCGGGACTTAGGGCTTTGGAGATAGATAAGTAAACACTACAGATATGTGTGCTTGCCAACATGGGTTTCTCCACCAAGTACTAAGTTATGTTTTGCTTGGGGATCAAATACTTATTTTACTCACTGAAATGCAACTCAATTTATAACATTTGTATCATGTGATTTTTCTGGATTTGTAGTTGATATTCTGTCTTTATCATTTAAAATACACATATGATAAAAATTATAGACCCTTAATTTCTTTGTAAGTGGGCAAACTTACAAAATCTGCCGGGGATCAAATAATTATTTTCCACACTGCATTGTGAGATCATTAGATGTGTCAGCCTGAGCACTCCATAGTATCAAAGCAGTTTGCAACACAGTTTAGACTTTTTGAAAGTTAAAGTGGACTAAGGCCCCTTTCACACATGCCTTCAGTTTGTTTCATCAGTTCAGTCACGTTTTTTCAGAGAAAAAACGGATCAGTTTACATTAGTTTACATCAGTTATTCATTCGTTTTTACATCAGTTTTTACATTAGATCTTTATATCCACTTAAGACTCCTGTCCTCTGATTCTTCAGTGGTGACCCCTGTCCTCTGATTCTCCAGCGGTGATTCCTGTCCTCTGATTCTCCACGGTGATTCCTGTCCTCTGATTCTCCAGCGGTGATTCCTGTCCTCTGATTCTCCACGGTGATTCCTGTCCTCCGATTCTCCAGCGGTGATTCCTGTCCTCTGATGTAAGGAGGAACTTTGGGAACTCTTAAGCCACTTTGAGTATCTTGGCATGCGGTGTGTGCATCTGCACTCATGATGAAAGTGGTGGGTGGTATTGGAGGGGGGGTCAGATCAACTTTTGCATCGGGGCCCACAAGCTTCAAGCTACGCCTCTGAATCCCAAATTCTATCTCTAGAGCAAGTAAGAGAGGATGCTATGTTCCTACATACAGTGGGAACGTGGAGAAGGAAGGAAGCCACCCTCCAACAGGTCACAGCAGAAAAAGAAAGGAATTTGGAGATTTGAAGGAGGCTTACAATAGAATGTACTTTTTTAAGTTAACAATACCTTAATTTAAAGTGGTTGTAAACCCCATCCATGAAAGTTGAACTAAGCAGATATATCTGTAGTGCTCACTTATCTCTCTCCAAAGCTCTAAGTGCAGTTTCTCTCTGGTGCTTCGATCCTCTGTTATCAGCATGAGTCACTTCTGAGAATTTCCCTCCGACACATGAGATAACAGTAGCTGAAAATTTGTGTCTGGGAGGGAGTTTAGAGGTAGTTAAGCAGGGAGCTTGTCTCTTCAGACTAAAGCTCTGCATGTTCCTTTGTTCATCTGCCTATGTGGAGGGGGGGGGTGTCCCTTTCTTCCAATCAGCTCACACACAGTGTAAACCCAGTATCCCACCCACCCCTATGTGCTGCTGAAAGAAGAAGAAAGATTTTTAACACAATCTGCACTTTACAAAGAGTGTAGAAAGCTGAAGACAGCAGATATACAAGTAAAACCTGTAAGCGGATTTGTTTCATCTCTGTGTATCATCTGAGGCTAGGCTATGACTAAGCACTAGTGTGAAATGCGTCAGTTACTCATCCCTGTATTTTTTTGCTGTGATTTGTAGTGCATTTATCCTTTTAAAATAAAGACAACCATCAAGGTTTTTTTTTGGAGTGCGGCTGGCCATACCTTCTTTTCTACTAATTGTATCATCTGAGGCCAGTTACTTCACTGGGTATATGTGAGGGTTTACATCCACTTTAAAGTGGTTGTAAAGCCTTAAGGTTTTTCACCTTAAGGCTTTACACCCCCCCCTCCCCTTTTTCTTACCTGAGCCCAATCAAATCTTGCAATGTGCACAAGCACACTGGCTTTGCTCTCCTCATTGGACTGATTGAATGCAGCAGAAGCCATTGGCTCCCACTGTTGTCAACCAAAATCTGTGACACAGGAGCTGGGGGCAGGGCCGTGTCCCACTGTCTGTGTCAATGGACACATCAGCAGGACTCGAGAGCGAGCCCACATGGGTGCCCCATGGAAAATCACCTGATGAAGAGGAGGAGCCAGGAGCATCGGTAAGGGGCTCCGGAAGAAGAGGAGTTGGGCTACTCTGTGCAAAACCATTGCACAGAGCAGGTAAGTATAGTTGTTATTTTATTTTTAATTTGAAGGTTTAGAAATTAGCAGCATAGTTGCAAAAGTAAGTGATAGAATAGCCCCAGTATAGTCACTTACCTTAGAAGACTCTCATAGACAAAAGAAATTAAAGAAAAGCAAAAAAAAAAGTTGCTTCTCCAGAGCTTCTTAATGTTCACATCAGTTGCAAACTTTTCACACTGTTTACTCATTAGCACTGTCCAGATATGGAATCCCGATACATGTTTACTTCCCCAAAAGGGATTAGCATACACGTGTAGCCAAGTCCTGGGCCTCTCCAGGCTTAATGGTGATCTCCAGAGTTAGGGACAACTGACATCCTTCTATGTAGAGTGGGTTACGAGGCATGGTGGGTGCAATGCAAGGTAGATTAATGGGCACCAGACACTTCTTGAATGCAAAGATATTTATTGTCTCCTAAACAGAACTGTGGTAGAAAGGTTTAAGGCCAGGACACCCTTTAGAGGTTGCAATGTTGATTGGCAGACTCCGAGATCTCTACAGGTAGATAGCCATACAGGGAAAGGCCTCCAGCAATACACCGCATCTGCATGAGTAGGATCGCTGTCTCCTATGGCAACAGTCTTGTAACAGTTTCTAACACAAGTTGTAACAAACTCCTTTACTTCCTCTACAATCTCCTCTTGTAGATCTTCACTCAACTGAGCTCCCGGTCACACTAGACTTGCTGATCCACTGCCACTGGATCCCCTGAGCTCTTCCAATCTTCTCACACAGTATCTTCCCCAAGCGTCACCCCCGTGTCTTTGCTGGGTCTCTAGCTTGGCACTCACAGTACTCCTCAAGCATCCCCCGCTGCCCTGCTTGACACACAATACTGCTCTGCGAGCATCACCTCCACTGGCTGGGTCCCTGGCTTGGCACCTATTGAAGTTTTCCAATTCTTCACTGTCCCCTGGTGAGAACACTGCACTGGTACTTGCTTCAGCTATGCACAGTGGTTCCCCAGTGGAGACAGTTTCCCCTCTAATTTTCAACCACGACAGGTTCTCTGGCTGGCAGAACCGTCACTTCTGGTTGGATCACAAGCTGCAGTCCCAACCCTACACTGCTCTCTTGCTTCTGGATAGGCCCCTCAGACAGCCTAGCAGTACAACACACATCCACCCAAACAGCTGTCCAGGTGGCACAGAACCCTGATCACCTCACTCCACCCAAATAACCCAAATAAATAGGCTCTCCCAGCAGGCCAAGGGACATAAAACTCCTGCCCATTGGCTGAGAAACCCCATATACTCCTAATCTGTCCTCGCAATGCCCTTGTCTTATCTAATATCACCAGGTACCCGGCCACCTAGCGACAGAAGAAAGAAGTGCAGCAATTCCAGAATTAGGGTGAAGTCAGTTGACCTCCTAGCAATTGGCCAAGGTAACTATCACTTGGGAAATAAATTTAAGAGCAACCCTGCCTAAACATCAGGGCGCTACACATGGTTGGGATATATTCACGCCAGGCATGGTAAGACTGCCTTAGGCAGCTATTCCAAGTGAAGTCCCACCGCAAGACAAGGCATAAATTATTGTAAAGCCTAGTTTTAAAAATAAAAAACAAACGTTATTCTTACGGTACCTCCTCTGTGCACAGAGGGACACTAACATCCTCTTCTGGGGTCCCCTGCGGCACTATAGGCTCCTCCTTTTCTCAGTACCCCAACATATTCATAGGATTGAATTGACAGAAGCAAAAGCCAATAGCCTGTGAGGAGAGGAAGAGAGAGCAGTGCTGCTGCACTTGGGCACAGCCCTTTATTAAGATAGATGAGAGGGCGATACAACTACTGGGACTCTGGGAGATTTTTTTTACCTTAATGCAGGGGATGCATCAAGGTAGAAGATGTCCTGCCTTAAGAACCACTTTAATAAAATGTTTCAATAAAAGTTGTTTAGAAAAAAAATGTAACAGTGCAGGTATCCAACTGCACCGCACTCCATACCAGTCGCTGTGTTGTAACTCAGTGGCTGATGAGAATAGACCCCTATTAGAATAGTGACTGCCTTTTTAAACTGAAACTTATCCCAAACTTTTCCTAAAATTATTTTTCATTTTCCGAAAATGATTTTTCTTTTTACATATGTACTGTATATTCTCCTTGCTCTGTCGTATTCTGAGCCACTGATTAATACTAACGTATCCCACATGAAAGTGTCATCAAAGTCTTGCATGCTCTGTAACAAAATACACTGTGCTTGCTAGGTGAATCCATAAATATTTTTTATGCTTGCACTTTGATAAAATTGTGTGGTAGATTAAAGCTCTGCTTTAAAGATGCATCCGTTTACACTATAATTCAGCTCCTAATTCTTTTTGGTGTTTGGGAATCATTAGAGTCAGCGGCAGTACGGTGCTGTGATATAAGAATTATTAGTCACCGGTGCTGGCATGCCTGACTTACTTGATACTGTCTGATGGTTCCCATCCTGGTGATAAAGGATGTCCTGCAGTAATAATTCCCTGCTAGTCACCATATTAATGTCTTTGCAGTAAATACAAAGATATGACACTGCATAAAACGTGTGTAAATGGCCAAAGTAAATCTAAAAACACTTTTGTTTTCGTTTTAGATTGGTGGTCTCCAAACTGTGGCCTGGGGCAAGATATGGCCCTTTGCTTACCCTTATCTAGCCTTTGGGACACTATTCCTCTTAATGACACCATCGATGGGGCACTATTTTTCCCACTGACACCAAGAATGGGGAATTGTTTACTCCTACTGACACTAGGGCATTTTCTACTCCTACAGGCCACAATCTAGTCCCCCTAAAGCCTGAAGGACAGTAAAATGTCCCTTTTTTTTGAAAATTTGGAGACCTCTGTTTTAGATGTTAATACCCCTGTCAGGTTTGTATTGCCGTATGTGTCCCTGCTGGGTGGGGGTTCATCAGAGGCGTAGCTTGAAGCTTGTGGGCCCCGATGCAAAAGTTGACCTGCCCCCCCCTCCACTATCACCCACCACTTTCATTGTGCGTGCAGGTGCACACACCGCACGCCAAGATACTCAAAGTGTCTTAAATGTTTTGAGTTCCCAGAGTTCCTTCTTACATCCGAGGACAGGGATCACCGCTGGGTAATCAGAGGATAGGAATCACCTCTGGAGAATCAGAGGACAGAGATCACCGCTGGAGAATCAGAGGACAGGGATCACCGCTGGAGAATCAGAGGACAGGAATCACCTCTGGAGAATCAGAGGACAGAGATCACCGCTGGAGAATCAGAGGACAGAGATCACCGCTGGAGAATCAGAGGACAGGAATCACCTCTGGAGAATCAGAGGACAGAGATCACCGCTGGAGAATCAGAGGACAGGGATCACTGCTGGAGAATCAGAAGACAGGGATCACCGCTGGAGAATCAGAGGACAGGAAACACCGCTGGAGAATCAGAGGACAGGGACCCATGGCAGGTAACTTGGCAGAGCTCCTTTCCAATCCCTGCACTGTATATAGCTCCTCCCCCCCACACTACACAGGGCTGAAATCACATTTGTTTACACGCAGTCTGTCAGAAGTCACATGGTGTATATGGCTTTTATGTTGAGAGATGATGCCGCTATAAAAACTGCTTATCCCTTGGCTTTGCTTCTGTCCCACTAAACCAAAAGGGTGCTGGCTATGCACAGGTGCATTGGATAGAAGAAGATCCTGGACTGCCGCACTCCTTAAAACGATGGCCCGGATTCACAGACAGCGGCGCACATTTATGCCGTCGTAGCGTATCTCCTGTACGCTACACCGACGCAGCACAGAGAGGCAAGCACTGAATTCACAAAGCCAGTGCTCCCAAAACTGCGCTGGGTTTCCTAGGCGTAAGCCGGCGTAGGTGGAAGTGGGCGTGAGCCATGCAAATGAGGCGTGACCCCATGCAAATGATGGGCCGAGCGCCAGACAGATACGTATAATGAACGGCGCATGCGCCGTCCTGTGGACGCATTCCAGTGTGCATGCTCAGATGACTTTACGCGCACTGCGTCAGGCGCACGTACGTTCGTGAATCGTCGTATCTCCCTAATTTGCATATTTGAATAGAAAATTAATGGGAGCGCCAAATGCATCCAGCGTAAATATGCGCCCACTCTACGCCAGTATAGGCAAGTTACGCCGGTGGGACGAAGCCTGTTTTTAGGCGTATTTTAGTTGGTGGCCCCGGCGCATAAATACAACGGCGCATATTTGCACTTACGTGGCATATCTGGAGATACGTCGGCGCAAGTGCTTTGTGAATCCAGGCCGATGTCTTTGTTGTACAAATAAAATCCAAAAAACAACCAAAGCAATACAGTCAAAACGTATTGAGCAACAGAAAAAAGGTGGCTGACATGTTTCACATCATGTGATGCTTACTCATAGCTGGTTGTTTTTTGGATTTTATTTGTACAATAAAGACATCGTTTTAAGGAGTGCAGCAGTCCAGGATCTGGCTTTTATGTTGCTGTTCTGACCTGTGAAATTCTCTGGTCGTGACAGCAGCGTAGTTGCAGTAGGCAGATACACCCTGTGCAGATCGTGGCTGACTGGCTACTGTATGTTGTAAAGGAATGTGATTTTTATCCCTACGGAGAAGGAGCAGTATAAAGTGCAGTAATTGGAAAGGAGCTCAGCAGCCGGGCATAGCATCCAGGGTGGAGGGTGTGGTCAGGGGGCTTTGGGGGGGGGAGGCGCAACTTAGATCTAGGGGGGCAAAGCCATGGGACACAAAATCTTGAGCCTGAAGCCCCCTCAGGAGGTGTTAAGGGATTTTTTTTTAGCAATTTTTGAAGGTTCCTCTGTCAGTGTTGACAGGTGTTGGTTGAAGGACACCTCTTGGAGGTGTGTCTTTTCCCCAGCTGTCAGGGAAGTGGGGTAAACGGACATCCCTGGGTGGGAAAGGGGGGGAAAGAGAATCCCAGCTGGTGACTAGGAGACATTGAGCGGTGTCTTACCTCACGAGTGACATTGGTCCCATCGTGGCTACAGGACAGCACTCTCCTCCTCTTAAAGGGGTTGTAAAGGTTTGTTTTTTTATTTTCTAAATAGGTTCCTTTAAGCTAGTGCATTGTTGGTTCACTTACCTTTTCCTTCGATTTCCCTTCAAAAAATGTTTTTCTTTGTCTGAATTTATTGCTTCCTGTTTCTCCTCAGTAAACTTGCCACCATCATCCGAGCGGTGGTTAGTCAGTCAGAACAGCTTACTGAACAGCTTACTGAGGAGGAACAGGAAGTGAGAAATTCAGACAAGAGGGGAAAACAAAAGAAAAAGGTAGGCGAACCAACAATGCACTAGCTTAAAAGGAACCTATTTAGAAAATAAAAAACAAACCTTTACAACCCCTTTAACTTGCTGAGCTTGGGTACCATTCCATGTTGCCAGCACACAGAACAGACAATTCCCCATGCTGGGCTGTTCTCACCCCATGCTTCTCTCCATTCAGGAAATGACTCACAGCTTCTCCCCAGCCAATGAGAACAGAGGGGTGTGGACTGTGGAAGGCAAAGTGGAAGCCCAGTACTGGAGCATGGCTGTCTGGCTCTAGGGCAGATCAGAGCTGGACATTGTGAAGGATATGATAATATGACAAGGAGGCTGCAGGGGCCCCCTGCTATGCCCATGGGGTTCACCCTCTCTGTTGTCTATGGTGGTCATTATCACCCAAACCAAAAAACAATAGACACCTGGCCATGTTCAGAGGGGAAATCTTCCAGTAACCGCAGTGTTTACGTCCTGGTAAAGGAAGTAAAGGCAAATTTCATCTATGGATTACAGACATAAAATTTTGTATTTCTTTTAAAGCTGAACTCCAGGGAAACAGCTAAATATGCAGATGAAATACAGAATTAGTAATTTTGTTCATCCAGTCCTGAGATTTACACAACCACACAGCACAGCCCTGTTTGGCAAATCAGGAGATCTAATGTTTCTGATGCTGAAGTTCAGTAAAGCTGGCCATGTGTGGATTTCCCCATCTACATATTTAAGGTGGATGAGAAAATCCTCTCCGTTGTGTAATTGTATTCTGACAGCGGGAGTCACCCGCCATCAGAATATACTGATCAGCGCTGCAGCTTATTGCTGCACTTCGCTGATCGAGTGGAGGTTTTTCAACAAGCTTGTTCATGAAAGTCGATCCATATATCGACTTCTCATGAACAGTAACTGCCATATATTGACTGAAATTCAGCAAGAACTGTCCAAATTTCAATCCATGTATGGTCAGCTTAAGACTTCTAGGACTTGGCCTTTCTCCAGTCTGTGACTGTATAACAAAAAGAAAACCGGCAGAATAATGTGCTCATCTCTTTGTCACTCTCTCTGTTGCTCTGTTCTTTCTTCCTATAAGAATTATACCAGGAACAATATAACACAACTATCTCTTTTAATGCTTCTCCATCTCCCAGTCTATGCTCAGGTGTAAAGGAACTGCAAGAGGCTGGTACCAAGCCAAATTTAGGTACTTATAAAACTTGCATTTGCAAACATGTCACCATCAATTAAAGGATAAGTTCACCTTTCATAACATTTTACATGTTACACCCATAGTCAGGGTGTAACATGCTACTGATATAACAGCCCCCACAACCCCCTTGATCCGCTCGTTGTGACAGAAAGCGGGGGACCTTTCCCCCCACTTGCTGTCACAATTTTTAAAAGATGCAGAGTTATTCACTCACAGAGTTCTTTGAATGTTAAAAGTACCTTTGCGGTTGTTGGCTAGAAGTTCTCAATGAAATCATTCTCTGCAGTAGGGATGAGCTTCGAGTTCGAGTCAAACTCATGTTCGACTCGAACATTGCCTGTTCGCCTGTTCAGCGAACAATGAACAATTAGGGGTGTTCGCGGCAAATTCGAAAAGCCGCGGAACACCCTGTTAAAGTCTATGGGAGAAATCTAAAGTGTTAATTTTAAAGGCTAATATGCAATTTATTGTCCTAAAAATTGTTTGGGGACCTGGGTCCTGTCCCAGGAAACATGTATCAATGCAAAAAAAAGTTTTAAAAACTGACGTTTTTTCAGGAGCAGTGAATTTAATAATTCAAAAAGTGAAACAATAAAAGTAAAATTTTACTTTAAATTTCGTACCTAGGGGGGGGGTGTAAAGTCAGCATGTGAAAAAGCGCATGTTTCCCGTACATAGAACTGTCCCTGCACAAAGTGTAATTTCTGAAAGAAAAAAAGGCATTTAAAACCGGCTTTGCGTCTCTAATGAATTGTCGGCTATGGCAATTACAGAGATGATTCATTCATAAAGAAAAAAAAAATGTGTAGGGGTCCCCCAAATTAAATTATTAGGCCCTTCAGGTCTGGAATGGATATTAAGGGGAACCCCGCCGTAAAAAAAAAAATGACGTAGGGTTCCCCGTAAATATCCATACCAGGCCCTTCAGGCCCCCAAATTAAAAAAAAAATGGCGTGAAGTCCCCCTAAAAATCCACACCAGACCCTTATCCGAGCACGTTATGCACGTTCATGTTCCTGTGAACTAGAGAGACACACAGAACAAAAACAAACAAATCCAGGGCAGTGTTTTGTTTTTAAAATGAATCTGATTGGTTCTGTTAAGTTTTAGACACACAGTAATGACAGCTTAGACCACAGTGAAAAGCTCACAGTACTGTGGTTATAAGGAAACAGACAACCAGGAAGTGTGGAGATCACAGCAGAATTACAGCAACTTCAAAGCAAAAACTAACAATAAGGACATGAAACCAGTACTGCAGTAAGGTAAAGGAAGCTATTTAGCTAAAAAAAAAAATTCCTTTAGTGATCCTTTAACAGGTTAAAAAAAAAATGTAACCTGCAAAATTGTGTGCATTTTTTTTTACAAAGGTGAACTTATCTTTTAAGGCTGTATTAAACCCAAAAATGTTAAATATTGGTTTCCCGATTAGCCAAAGCGTCGGGCTATCCTATTGGATGCCTAGCGCTTTGGCGGAAGAGGGGACATGCGGTGGAGGAAGCTGGAGAAGCGGACACCCGAGCTGCTGCTGCACGCACTCCAGGAGAAGAGGAGAGGACATCACAGCCACACGAGTGGGTAAGTGCCTGACCACCTGCTGTTTCAGTGCCATGCTGCGCCACCGGGGGGGGGTGGTATTGTTTGTTTGCCACCCCAAAAAAGAACCCACCAGCTGCCACTGCACACAGTGCAGCTTGGTCATGCCCCCCAGGGCTCCCAAAAAATGCACTAAAGGGGTTGTAAAGGTTCATTTTTTATTTTCGAAATAGGTTCCTTTAAGTTAGTGCATTGTTGGTTCACTTACCTTGTCCTTCGATTTCCCTTCTAAATGTGTTTTTTCTTTGTTTCCTTTGTCTGAATTTCTTACTTCCTGTTCCTCCTCAGTAAGCTGTTCTGGCTGATTAACCCACATGGATGATGGGGGCAAGCTTACCGAGGAGAACAGGAAGTGAGAAATTCAGACAAAGAAAAAAAACATTTAGAAGGGAAATCGAAGGAAAAGGTAAGTGAACCAACAATGTACTAGCTTAAAAGGAACCAATTAAGGCTGGGTTCACACTACGGTTTTCCCGTCCGTCAGCCGCATACGATTTATATGAAAAAACATATGCGGCTGAAACGGACGGGAACGTATGGCACCGCACATATGTGCGTTTTCCATTAACATTAATGTTAAAGGAAAACGTATGCGGTTGCCATACTGTTTTAAAAACGACCGCAAAACCGTGGTTGAACACGGTTTTGCGTACGTTTAAAAAACGTTTTGCCAGCAAATCGTACGCACCCGGATGCATCCGAGTGCATACGATTTGCAATGCATTCTCTATCTCTACGTTTTCCCGTCCGGGCCCGTACGTTTTCACTACTGAAATCGTATGCGGCTGACGGACGGGAAAACCGTAGTGTGAACCCAGCCTTAGAAAATAAAAAACAAACCTTTACAACCCCTTTAAGTTAACAAAAATATGTTTTACTTTGTAACCACTTTAAGGTTTGGTAAACTGAAATATATGAAATGGTTTCTTTTGGGTTTAATACATTCCCTACTGTAATTAAAACTATACATTTATATATACTTTGACACTCAAAACACTCAAATACTTTGACAAACGTTTGCTTACAGTAGATGTTTCAAACAGAAATGTTGCTAGACAAGTATAAGGACGTTTCCTTTATCTACTCATACATTGGAAGTGATAGTCTTCTATGACTTAAGCCAACTAAAAATGCAAGATGACCAAATCATCACAGAGGAAGGAAGCTTGTAAGACTAGACTATTTTTGTGATTTAAAACCACAATATTTTTCAGCACAATATATTACAAAAAAAAAGGTTTTAATATATTCTTCCCACACGAGTTACAAAATTTAAGATGTTTTGAATTTTGCTGCCCATGTTGGGAGAATTCAGTAAGCTGTGTCCTGCCAATTCCTGAGCCAATGTCACAGGTTGTGCTTGGCTTTAATGAGCAGATGCAACAGCCTTTTTCTTGGAAATGCATACTAAAGTAGTTATGAACAGGGCTTAATTTGTGGGGGAACTCAGTGGAACAAGGTTCCATTTATTTTTCTTCTCTCAAGCATAGTTGCCAAGTGTGAGTAATTTGCAGAGAGTCATTAAAAACGTACACGTGTCCTTGAAAGGGATTGCCCCCCTTTTTATTTTCTGTATATTCCTATACAATCTCCTTTATCCTACAGGGTCCATGCATTGTTCATTTATCTGTGTGCGAAGAGACATTTCCAGAGAAAGTTTTTATTACATTATAAAATATTGTTGATTTAAGAGCAACAAATAAAGTCAACCAGTGAGCTACTGATGTTATTTAAAAAACAATGCAACTGTGATAAATTCGGAAATTCAATTGCTTTTACCTTGGTAAAATTCTATGCAATTCTTGGCAGTCTCATAAAAGCTTGTTGACTGTGAGGTCTGCTTCCTTAACCACTTCGGCTCCAGAGCAATTTTTTATTTATTTTATTTTTGCATACATGTAAAAATCTTAATTTTTGGCAATAACATTTATTAAACCCCCAAAGCATTATACATTTTCTGAAAGCAGAGGCCCTGTAGAATAAAAAAGTTGATAGTTGCATATTTTTGTTTCACATGATATTTGTGCAACTGTTTATTAAACGCAAATTTTCAGGAAAAAAATTATGATAAAATGAATTTTAGTACAAAACCACACCATATAATAACCATGTTTGGTTAAAGCGGGGGTTCACCCAAATTTTTTTTTTTTATTTTACACACATTAGAGCCAGCATACTAAGGGCATTTACATTCGGCGTTTTTTTTCCCTCTGTACATACCTTTATATTCTGTTTTTCTCCAGGGCTTCCGGGTTCCGATCACTGCAGGACTGGGCGTTCCTAAGCTTCCGTTGGATGATTGACGGCTTGTGAAACAGGTGACCTGTCGCACAACGCGCGTCACCAGATGTCGGGAAATACCCGAGCTGCCAGTCGGCACTATACGGCGCCTGCGCAGTGAGTTCTACACGGCGGACGCAGGCGCCGTATAGTGCCGACTCGCAGCTCGGCTATTTTCGTAAATCTGGTGAAGCGCGTTGTGCGACAGGTTTCACAAGCCGTCAATCATCCAATGGAAGAATAGGAACCCCCAGTCCCGCAGTCATCGGAACCCTGAGGCTGGGATAGGAACGCCCAGTCCCGGATTCATCAGAACGCAGAAGCCCTGGACAAAATCAGGATATAAAGGTCAGTACAGAGAAAAAAAAAAATGCCGAAATGAAATGTCCTTACTATGCTGGCTGTAATGTAAAAAAAAAAAAACGTTTTTAGGGTGAACCTCCACTTTAAAATATAAAAGATGAGGTTGCATCAAGTAAATAGATACCAAACATTCCATGTCTTAAAATTGCATGCGCTGGCAATATCGCCAAAAACGATGGTGCCCAAAAATTCACATAGGTGACGCTACAAAAGGCTTTACGGCTCATCAGTTTAGAGTTAGCTAGTAGCTCTTGTGCTAGAACTATTGTTCTCACTCTGAAGTTTTAGTTACCGGTATACGTCACACATATGGCGCAACTGCTTTTTACACGTCCTGGGTTTGTGTTTGCATTTGTGCAGGTGTGCGGAGCTACGGGGGTTTTCGGATTTTTATTTTTTTATTTTAATATATATATAAGTATAATTATTTATTTATTTTTTTACTTTTTTTCTTTTAGTTGTATATTAATTTTTACTTGATTGCAATAGGGGCTAATAAATCCCCTATGGCATGGGTGCTCAACCTGTGGCTCTCCAGCTGTTGCAAAACTACAATTCCCATAATGCCTCAGCCTTTGGGAGACATGCTTGTACCTGTCAGCGGCTTGCAATGCCTCATGGGAATTGTAGTTCCGCAACAGCTGGAGAGCCACAGGTTGAGCACCCATGCCCTATGGGATAGCATTAGGCAGGTGACAGGTACTCTTTATGGAGACATCAGGGGTCTAATAGACCTCAATGTCTACCCTGCCCTTCACACCATCTAACTAAGCAAAGATCGTCTAGGTTAGATGTGTCTCCTGGTTGTACTGGCCAGGAAAGGGTGCATCTGAAACTGGAGATTACATCACTTCTGATTTCACTGCCATGAATTTGCCTTGGTATCACTGCAAGCTCTCTCTCACTGCTGGCGGATGTGTTCCCGGGCACCGGTGAGTGCAGCACAGCCAGGGAACCACAGGTGGAGGGGGGCCGCCGGCGGGAGGCGCCGTGCTACCGACTGTGTGAAACTGTGCGACTGTGTAAAAGTGGCTGGCAGCTATGGAGATGCTGCATCATTTTCACTTTGGAGCCGGTTGCCACCTCTACAAAACCCACACAGGCTGATTTCGGGCTTGTGATTTCGGGCTTGGGCTTGTGATTTCGGGCTCTTTCACATGGGGTGGACCGTTTTTGGGCTACGCTTTGCTCAGTGGGGTTCACTCCGTCAATCCCCACTGAGCCGGTAGATGACAGGTCTGTCTCTGCACACTGTGTAGGGACCGACCTGTCAGAGCGCCGCTCTCCCCTATGGGGGATGAGATGGCGACGGACCGTAGAGTCTGTTGTCTCCTGATCCGATCCGCCACACGGATTGAAAATAGGTTTTTCCTCCGTCGCACTTTGGCGGATCGCCGCATGTCACCGCTGACATCCGTGACTCCATAGAGGAGCACGGAGCTCCCGTTCAGGTCTGCCTAAAAAACTGGAAGACGGACCTAAACGGCCCCTTAGGGTTCACTCTTTGGACGTACATAGTACGCCCAAAGAGCTCAATTGGTTAAAGTTGAACTCCAGACAATCAGTTACTTACACAAATAAAATAAAACACAGATATGGTAACTGTTGTACGTGCTAAATTCAAGTCTGTCCATCCAGTCCTGAGATTTTAACACCAAAAGGTAGATACCAAGTCAAATTCAGGTTATTGCACCACTTTGTAACTTTATAAAATCACTATTCAGATTAAAACTTCCAAGGTAACCGGTGGCTGTGGGAAACTTGTTTGCTGACTTGTTAGTTCCTGTAAATGAGAGACAGCAAACAGCATACAGTGGGTGTGTTAGGGCTAGTTTACACTAGCAGCAACCCTTTCCGCTTTGACGGGAGGAGCCATTAGGGTTGATTTACTAAAGGCAAATGGACTGTGCACTTTGCAAAGTGCAGTTGCACTCTGCAATATCAATTGCTCCAGAGCATAGTAAATGAGCAGAAGCTCTGCTGACTTCTATCATCCAATCATATGCAAGTAAGTTTTTTTTTCCTTGGACCTAATTGGGTACTCTTTGCAAATTTAACTTTACCTTATTTACTAAGCTCTGGTGCAACTGCACTTACAGTCTATTTGACTTTAGTAAATCAACCCCAATACGTCATCTCCACCACTCTGTAACCACATGCATTGCACACCATTGCGGACAGTTGTGACATGGTCCAATAAGTAGTGTTTGGCCTGGGGGTACTGCACATCAAATGCGATAAGGGGCTTAACCTCCCTGGCGGTATGATTCTGTCAGAAAAAACATGCTAAAAGCGGTACCATTATTTGCAAGGAAATTTGGCGTTTTATATTGTAGGTCTGTAATTTTTAGAAATAACTCACTTAAATCTGACCAAACAAGCTTCTAATAGGCATCCCGGGTATGACATTTTTTTAAAAACAAAATTATAAATTATAATATAATAAATAATTATAAATAATTATAACAAATAATAATATAATTATAATAAAAATTATTCAATAATGTAATCAAATCAAAATCACTGAAATTTGCTCAGTTGCAGAATTGTTGCTGTCATTATTTTTTTTTTTTTATGACGAATTTCCCCACAAATCGCTATCGCACAATTCTGCAAGTGATTATAATTTATTATCGCTGTTTTTTAGCTGATCTAAAACTATTTTTGACATAAAGGGACACTTTTGGTTGCTATGGACAATCTACAGTTTGCAGGGAGAAAGAAACGTTTTTATTATATAAAATGACATGCATGACACAGGACAGACCACTAGGGACAGGGGGGGTGTGTTTTTTTTACATACAGTACTGTAATCTATAAGATTACAGTATACTGTATGTAAGGTGTTTGTTTACTTTTTTGAATTTGGCGCCGTTCTCCGTCCCCGTGCGTCGTAACGTCGCAGGGAACGGAGATCGGCGTCACACGGAGGCACTGTGTGAATCGAGCGAGGACCCACTCGCTCACACAGCGCGGTGGCATCGCTGGATCCAGGGACAAGGTAAGTAACTTGTGCCTGTGGATCTAGCGAGGCAAGCCCGAGTCTGACACGGGGTTTCCGCTCGCAGCAGGAAAATCTAACCCCGTGTCAGACTCGGGAAGACCGCCAGGCAGGTTAAATCTTTTGGTGGCTGTGAAGCAAAGTATCATTTCAATGGCATGTGTACACCCCCAGCCGTTTGTCTTTGCAGCTTCGGGGGGAGAAGTTGGGGACAGCAGAAATGTGTCCCAAGAGTAAACAAGCTCTTAGGAAATACCTGCCCTGGTATACAAGGAAGCAATAAATACTTATCTAACAGAGTAGGTACCCTAAAGTCTATGTGTGGATGAAAATAATGAAGTTATTAACAGGTACGATAAGCTTCCTATATACCTTGCAAAGATTACTTTTCAATTTTGACTGGAAGGGTTTATATCAAAGGGATCTTTGGCCTAAACTGGCCATACATACAAGAAGCGTAACAGTTTCCTTCATTCACACAAATGGGTTTAGATGGATGAATCTCTCCTGTCAGACAATTGTAATCTGACAGCCCTGAGAACGGGATGTCACAATATCCAAAGTGGATGCAGCTGATTGGCTGCAAGCACCGCTCGCCAGCAATTTTTGGCTCGACTCAATTGACAAAAGCTGATTGAGTAACCAACTTTTGTTAAGCTGGCGGGACCACCCACTGTTAGAATTTTGTCAAATTCCTACTATGTTATTTGCTGATGGGAAAATACTCTTTGAAAATTATAGATAAAAATAACAAATCCTCTATAAAAAAAAAAAAAAAAAAAGCTGAATGCAGTAAAAAAATTAAATTTTGTTTAAAACAAAACAAAATGGATGAACTTACAAAAAACATTTGCTGTGCACATTGTACCGTGAAATCTTTATAAATAGGCCCCTAAATGAAATACACTAACTTAAATACACAAAAACCCCCACACACAATCTACATAAAGAAAAAGAGTATTTGTTTCAAGTAAATTTCAACATAGTAGCTCAGTGAGTAAAACTTATGCCGCGTACACACGATCATTTTTCGACATGAAAAAAAGCGACGTTTTTTGGCATGTAGAAAAAGCAAAGTTTTTTTCCAACTTCATCATTAAAATGGCCTTGCCCACACACCATCGTTTTTAAAAAAATGCTCTAGCAAAGCCCGGTGACATACAACACGTACGACGGCACTAAAAAGGGGAAGTTCCATGAGGATGACGCCACCCTTGGGGCTGCTTTAGCTGATTTCCTGTTGGTAAAAGACGATTCACGCTTTTCTGTCTATTACAGCGTGATGAATGTGCTTACTCCATTACGAATACGAATGGCAGTTTTACCAGAACGAGCGCTCCCATCTCATAACTTGCTTCTGAGCATGCGTGGGTTTTTAACGTTGTTTTAGCCCACACGCGATCATTTTTTACAACCCGAAAAACGACATAATTTAAAACGATGATAAAAAATGCAGCATGCTCTAAAAAAAATATTGTCGTTTTTCAGAACCCTAAAAATGATGTGAGGCCCACACACCATCATTTTAAAGGACATTTTTTTTAAAACGTTGTTTTTTTAATGCCCGAAAAATGATCGTGTGTATGCGGCATCAGACTCTTTAATTCAATGAAATTTCACAGACAGAAAATAGGTACCGGTAATTTGATTTCTTTGTGTGAATATTCACTTCAATTGCCTAATGGAACAGGTGGATCCGAGGTACTACCTCCTGTGCAATGCCTGGTGAGCCTCAAGAACACAGCCTGGGAAGTCTCTGCAAACCTCCATGTAAAAAAAGGGAGAAAGGCGGGTGCCATGGAAGTCGGCCAAAACATAGTTTTATTATAGTATGTGAACAACAGTCAAAACTCCAACATGTTTTGCCCATCAGGCCTTAAAGTAGAAGTCTACCCTAACACTAAAATCCCTGTATCTACAGACATCCACGATCTAACACTAACCTATCTAGCCCTGTAAAAAAACAAATCACTATACATACCTTTCTGAAGTCCATCGAACCCGTTCCAACACTGAGCTGTGTCCTCTGCAGAGCTTCCGCCTCTGGAGACCAGACCGGATCGGCTTCAAAAAAGGTATGTATACTGATTTCTGCTTTATAGGGCTAGATAGGTTAGTATTAGATCGTGGATGTCTGCAGATGTATGGATTTTAGTGTTAGGATGGACTTGCCATTTAATTATGGCTAGCAAAAAAGTAACATGAAAGGGGATGTAAAGGTTCTTTTTTTTAAATAACAAACATACTTACCTCCTCTGTGCAAGGGTTTTGCACATAGTGGCCCCGATCCTCTCCTTCCAGGGTACCTCAGCAGTGCTCCTCCTCTTCTCGGGTGCCCCCACAAAGAGCCGCATTTCATGAGGGCACCCGTGCGGGCTCGCTCATGAGTTGACATTATCTGTTTCTATTTAAAATTCTCTTTTGTATGTGTTAGATGGTCAGCCTAGCTTCTACTTTTTAAAGAGTTTGTCGTTTGTGTGATACCCCAAGATACATTCATTATTTATCTATTCAATATTGGTTTTAATTGACACAAATATATACAAAAATGAATAATATATAGTTGAAGACAGTCCATCAAATTCAATCTCTATATTTGTGGACAATACTAAGCTAAGCAGAGCAATAACTTCTCCGCAGGATGTGGAAACCTTGCAAAAAGATCTGAACAAATTAATGGGGTGGGCAACTACATGGCAAATGAGGTTTAATGTACAAAAATTTTGAGTGGCAAAAATATGAATGCAATCTATATACTAGGGGGAGAACCTCTGGGGGAATCTTGGATGGAAAAGGACCTGGGGGTCCTAGTATATTATAGGCTCAGCTAAGATGTGCAATGCCAAGCTGCTGCTAACAAAGCAAACAGAATATTGGCATGCATTAAAAAGGGGATCAACTCCAGAGATAAAACCATAATTCTCCTGCTCTACAAGACTCTGGTCCGGCCGCACCTAAAGTATGCTGTCCAGTTCTAGGCACCAATCCTATGGAAGGATGTACTGAAATGGAGAGAGTACAGATAAGGGCAACAAAGCTAATAAAAGGTCTGGAGGATATTAGTTATGAAGAAAGGTTGCGAGCACTGAACTTATTCTCTTCGGAGAAGAGACTCTTGAGAGGGGATATGATTTCAATTTACAAATACCGTACTGGTGACCCCCCAATAGGGATAAAACGTTTTCATGGAAGGGAGTTTAACAAGACACGTGGCCACTCATTAAAATTAGATGAAAAGAGGTTTAACCTTAAACTATGTAGAGGGTTCTTTACTGTAAGAGTGGCAAGGATGAGGAATTCCCTTCCACAGGCGGTGGTATCAGCGACATCGATAGTTTAAAAAAACTATTAGATAAGCACCTGAACGACCACAACATACAGGCTTATACAATGTAATACTGACATATAATCACACACATAGGTTGGACTTGATTGACTTGTGTTTTTTTTCAACCTAGCCTACTATGTAATTGTAACGGTCAGGGGTCAATGCCGTTACGATATTCCATTCCACCAACCAAAGACAGCGTATCGACACTCCACAATCCAGCAGACAGGACCCATTGGATTTTCCCCCAGAATAACAAGACACAAGATCTGTTCTCTGGTTCCAAACAAATGAATACTTTAATGGTAAACTCAACTCTTCTTATACAGTTAGCAACCAAATATTAACAATGACTTAACTCCACCCACAACATGACACAAGGAACATTCCTTTAGATAATGACATTCAGATAATCTACATGAACTAATTACTAATCATTACCCAGATGTTCTGACTCCGCTATTCTCACCTGATACACAATACACATTCCTTTAGTGAACATAAGTCAGACATCTGACCTTTTAGATTGTGTTAATTCTCATCACATATTATCATCAATAGAACTTTCACACAATACATGGTTAGTTAGCATAGCACCATGAAATATCTTAGGAGCCAGGCTTAGATAACACACTAGACAATAGAATGCAATCACAGCAAGCTTTCCTCACTACAGCCAGGTAGCTGGAGGCGATTAACATCAATTAACATCTTAACAGTAGCAGACTTAATTAGCACCTCAACAGTCTATGTTCCACATTGAAGGAGACACTCTCCTATTGACCTGTTGTGGTCAGAATTAACAACTTGTAATATTTCAAGATATCCTGCAATACATGAATTATCATTACTGTCCGATCTGATGTAATTCATGATATCATTTCTCAGTCATCCTATGCCCCTATTGGACATAGGATGACCCTAAGATGACCCTTAATGTTGCATTTTACAAGGGAATTTTCCCAAGAACTTAGTGAGTGTAGTAAAAATTTCACGATGCAAAGAATACCCAAAAACGCAATTTTTGATTGCACATGTCTGGATGACGAAAGTTCTCATGCAAAGTGCAACTTCCCTTGCTAAGTGAACAATCTATTTTCCTTCAGTAAATCAACCCCCTATAAGAAGCTGAAAGCTGCTGCAATTAGAGGGGGCTGGACAATGCACAGAGTGGTACTAATGTTTAGGGCAGTATGCACCCAGGGACGAATGCCTGGAATGCAGTGGGACTGGACAGTGTGCATCTGCCTTCCGCCTGCACAAAAAGCCAGAGTTCCACGCACAGGGGCTAAACACCCAATGGGAATGAGGCCTTATCTGTTTTTACTGTTGATCTAAAGGTGCCAATAGACATCAGCCAGATTGGATGACAATCATCTCATATTTAGGGGTAGTGATATCTAGAAAATCTGAAATACAATACTCATCAGCCCACGTCAAATGAATGTCTATAAAGAAACGTGAGATTAATAATGTTTGTAGGTGTACGTTTCAGCAGCAAGACATGGAAATGACAGCTGGAGTATAAAGGGAGAAGTCAGAGAAGTGAAAATCTGATGAAATGTATGGCAAGCGCTCAGAAACATCGGAAGCTTTAATGAGATGTCAGGAATATATTCCGAGATGGATTGGTATGCACTGAGTGAGTGACCGCTGTAGTTTGCAGCATTACAGACAATTTAATAGCTGCAGTGCTCACTTAGCTATCCCATAATGGATCACATTTTCCTTATGTTTCCTTCCTTTAGATTTTTATGGTTTTGCATTATGTTAGTATTAGCTACAAAACAAAAGTAAAAAAAAAATGCAGAGCACTCAAAAGTAGCTCTAAGTGGATGGTAGAGTTTGTAATATTTTCACTTTTAGCAACAGATAGTATATCAGGATTTTTTTGTGTTGTGGTTATAATAGTATATACTGATTTGTTTGATATTTATAAGCCCTGAGTGTAAAATACTATAGCGCAGTTGTCCTATATAAAATATTTTGTTTTTAAAACGTATTGTAGATTAAAACTTGGCTTCATTCAGCCCACCTGTCATTAAACAAGGCTGAAGGGCAAACTACAGAGAAGCCATTGACTGCATAGCAGAACAGTGAACTGAAACATTATTTAGAGAAAAGGCTCTGCTACGTACAGGCTGGCTGCCCCCCTTTACTTCACCATTCATCTGAACACATGGGTTGGCTTGGGCTGCCGCTCATTACTGCCATAAACTGTAAAACACAAACATTTATTTTTTCTTTATGTAAATTCAAAGAAATGCACAAAATTATATCCAAAGCTACATATTTGTTTGTTTTTTGTGTTGAATAGAGTAAAAAAAATAAAAAATTACATTTGTGACATGTTTTATTTGTCTGTGTCTCATTGTGATACAACTGGAAGTGATGGGAAATCGCTTTTCAAATATAATAATAGAAAAACAAAAGGTGAGGTCAGAACATATTGACAGAGGCGGATTGACCAATTGGGGCACTCGGGCACTGCCCAAGGGCCCCATGCCACTAGGGGGCCCCATCAGTAAAACCAGGGACAGTATGTAAAAGTCTGTTTTAAAAAAAATCCCAATATTATAGCTGCCCCGCCTTTCCCGTACATGTTTAGTGTGTGTATGTGTATTCTGTGTGTATGTATACTGTGTGTGAATATTGCGTGTCTGTGTGTGTATACTGTATGGCCCCATAATCTATTGCCTGGGGGCCCCATAATCTCCTATTGCCCGGGGGGCCCATAATCTATTGCCCGGGGGCCCCATAATCTCCTATTGCCTGGGGGCCCGATGAGTTGTCAGTCCACCCCTGCATATTGACCCCATAAAGGATGATAAGGGGAGGTTGGTCACAAGTGACAAGGAGAAGGCAGCTGTAGTAAATTCTTCTCCTCAGTTTACATGAATGAAAAGGAAGGGTTTAATAAACAAGACAGTGCTGTTAGTAACATTATAATAAAATGTACTCTTGTGGCTGACAGAAATGAGAGAGTGCTCAAAGAAGTTAGATATGTCTTAGACCATTGTTCCTAATTGTTAACAAAAGCTTACTGACTGGAATTGTACCAGAAGGTTGGCAAAAAGTAAATGTGATACCAATATTCAAAAAGGGGTGAGATATATACCTGTAAAATACAAACCAGTCAGCCTAACATCAATAGTGTGTAAGCTCTTGGAAGGAATGACATGGGACCATGTCTAGGCATGTGCTAATTAAAATAGCATCATTAGTAGTAACTAATATGGATTAATGAAAGAATGTTCTTGTCGAGCTGTAATTTGCATACAGCGCCTTGAAAAACTATTCATACCCCTTGAAATTTCCCATATTTTATCATGTTACAACCAAAAGCGTAAACTTGGGATTTTATGTGATTGACCAACACAAAGTGGCACATAATTGTGAAGTGGAAGGAAAATGATAAATGGTTTTCAATTTTTTTTACAAATAATAATGTGAAAAGTATGGCGTGCATTTGTATTCAGCCCCCCTTACCCTAAAAGCTAGTGGGACCAATTGCCTTCAGAGTCCACCTGTATGTAATTTAATCTCAGTATAAATACAGCTGTTCTGTGAAGCCTTGCGGAGGCTTGTTAGAGAACCCTAGTGAAAAAAAAGCATCATGAAGGCCAAGGAACACACCAAACAGGTTAGGGATAAAGTTGTGAAAATGTTTGAAGCTCAGTAATATGATTTGGCTGTCCAGTTTGCCTAATATATTCAGATTGTTTATCTTTCCCTATTCTTTTTAAGGTTTATTGAACCGACATGCTACAATCTTGTTAACTGCCTGTGGGTTTGAATTCCAAACTGCAGGCCATTTGGCTGTCTCCACAAGTCCTTGTAATTATCTAACAAAGTAAGCCCTGTTTAAGTAGACTGGTGGTTTTTGATTAATCTAATTAATTTGATTCTTGGAACACAGCATTTATTATGCTTTTTGTTCCTCACAGCTGGGTCTCTTTTCTCTCCCTACGACTGAGCTCTGCCCCTAAACAGCATTGGAGTTTGGGATCAGGGCTCAACACTCCTTGTGTGGGGTCGCATGTTGATTCCTCATTTTTGGCAGGATCAATGTGGTCCCTATCTGGGGCGACATGTCAGCCCTTGTCCTTATCTATATGATGAAAGTATGTTACGTGTTGATGTTTATACAGATATGTATGTTTGGTTTACACTCTGTTTTTTATCTTTGTTAGAGCTGGCTGTCTAGTTTCTGGTCATAGTGTAACCCCCGATGAAGCCATTTTTGGTGAAATATATTGGGAAATAACATCTCACTTGACCGTCAGCATATCTAAAGTTGGGACTTCCTGCGACCCAGAAAAACGAATATGTTTGTAACAAAATACATTTTTTTAAACAATTTGTTTGTCATGTGATTTATATATTTCATAATATTTTAATAAATAATTAAAATCATTGCTATGTCAATATCTTATTAATTTAGCACTGCTATAATCCCACCATTTTTTCCTTCCATATATTATATCATTGGGATGAGGTGCGCTATGTGTTTTTGTTCTTGAAACTACATGGATCCTTTCCTCTTTTTGAATTGCACTTTGTCCATTGTGATGAGATCATTCTCATAAAACTGTCAGATGGTACTTGTTGATCTGTAGTCTGTTGGCAAAGATATACATTGACCTGTGATGCCTCCCATTTCCAGCTGCCTGTTGCTGCAGCATCCGTTACTTCTAAGTGTAATCCAGGAACATGTGCAATGAGAATATTGGGCCAGATTCACAGCGGAGATACGACGGAGTATCTCAGATACTCCGTCGTATCTCTCAGAGTATCTATGCGACTGATTCATAGAATCAGTTACGCATAGATAGCCCTTAGATCCGACAGGTGTAATTGTTTTACACTGTCGGATCTTAGGATGCAATACCGCGGCCGCCGCTGGGTGGAGTTTGCGTCGTATTCCAGCGTCGGGTATGCAAATTAGCAGTTACGGCGATCCACAGCGGATTTTCGCGTTCGGTACGTCGTCGCTAGTATAGTTTCCCATCGCAATTTTAGGCGTCGTTTGAACTGCCCTAACTTTAGACAGCACACGTATGTGCTGTTTAAAGTATGGCCGTCGTTCCCGCGTCGAAATGTAAAAAAAAAATTGTCTTGCGTAAATCGTCCGGGAATACGAAAGTACGCTACGCACGTCGCACGTCGACGCCGTTCGAAAAAATGACGTCACTTCGCGCAAAGCACGGCGGGAATTTTGAAACGGAGCATGCGCAGTAGGTCCGGTGCGGGAGCGCGCCTAATTTAAATGGCACATTTGAATTACGCGGGCTTACGCCGGAGGCCGCCAGCGTAGGTTTTCATTGCAAGTGCTTTGTGAATCAGGCACTTGCGATGAAAACTTGCGATTATTTCAGATTTTAGGTGCTAAAAGCGGTACCATTATTTTGCAAGGAAATTTGGCGTTTTATATTGTAGGCCTGTATATCTTAGAAATAAATCACTTAAATCTGTCCAAACCAGAGTCTAGTAGACATCTCGGGTATGATAAAGTTTGAAAAACAAAATCATAAATTATAATATATTAAATAACTATAAATAATTATAACAAATAATAATGTAATTATAATAAAAATTATTCAATAATGTAATCAAATCAAAAACACTGAAATTTGCTCAGTTGCAGAATTGTCGCTGTCATTTCTTTTATTGTTTGATGACGAATTTCCCCACAAATCGCTATCGCTCAATTTTTCAAGTGATTCTAATTTATTATCGCTGTTTTCTAGCTGGTCTAAAACCACTTTTGATGTAAAGGGACACTTTTTGGTTGCTATGGACAATCTCCAGTTTCCAGGCAGAAAGAACAGTTTTTATTATAAAAAAGTACATGTAGGACACTGGGCAGACCACAAAGGGGGTGTGTATTTATTTCATACAGTACTGTAATTTATAAGATTACAGTATACTGTATGTATTGTGTGTATTTACTGTTTTGAATTTGGCGCTGATCTCCGCCCCCGTGCTTCGTAACATCGCAGGGAACTGAGCTCGGCAGCACACGGGCGGAGAGGCATCGCAGGATCCAGGGACAAGGTATGTAATTCCCTGCCTGTGGACACTGCAAGGCGATCCCGAGTCTGGCTCGGGGTTACCGCGTTTGATTTTGAAATTCCACCCGAGACAGACTCGGGAATACCGCTGAGGGGGTTAAGAGGGGGTATGCAAGCAAAATACACATTTTAAAATGGTGACTGTATCACTGGGAGGAAACTATTTAGTGTAAGATTCCTAAAGAAGAAGTATAGACACACTAATAAGCTGGATGTGAAGCGGTTCAATCTTTAAACTGCACATGGGGTTCTTTACTGTTAGAGTGGCAAGGATGTGGAACTCCCTATCACAGTTGGTGGTCTCAGTGGGGGAGTGTACATAAATTCAAAACATTGAGGCCACATGCACACTGGGCATTTGCCCAGCTATTCTAAACACCAGGGGAAAAGCAGCGCTAATAATGAGCCACATTTTTGCAAACTCATTAAAGTGGGGGTTCACCTGAATTTTTTTTTAAAGCTAGCAGCTTCAAATACAGCAGCTGCTGCTTTTAAAAATGGACACTTACCTGTCCAGGTCGCCAGCGACGTCGGCAGCCGAAGCCGAGCAGTAGCTCGGCTTTCGGTTTCCCCCGCCGCCATCCTCGGTGAGGGAATCGGGAAGTGAAGCGTTGCGGCCTTACTGCCCAGTTCCCTACTGCACATGCACGAGTCGCGCTGCGCCGTTCCCACTGGTCCCTGTTGTGTTCTGGGAGCCGAGTGTTTCCCAGAACACAACAGGGGTTGACGTGGAGGGGCCGGACTCCCGTGGGAGTCTATACCAAGAAGTGGTGCAAATACCTGTTTTATACAGGTATCTGCACCCCCTCCCCCCTGAAAGGTGTCAAATGTGACACTGGAGGGGGGGAGGGTTCCGAAAAGCGGAGGTTAACTTTTGGGTGAACCTCCGCTTTAAGGAGTGTTTAAGCAAATGCTTGGGTATTCATTTATTTAATTGGCACAATATTAATTTATTTTGGCCATTGAAATTAATGAATGCTCAAGCGTTAATTGCGCCTAGAACTTACACACGTTTAGGCACATAAAGCATTTTTTAATTGTTAAAACACTCCTCTCCTGAATGTGCTAGCTCTGTTTTTTTTTTTCTTTGGCCTCTAAACGCCTGTAAAAGCTTTGTGTGCATGGCCACATAGGCTAACATTGAGGGGCATTTAGAGGCAGACAAAAAGAAAAAACGCACAATGCCTCTAAAAGCGTCCTGTGTATATGAGGTCTTAGATGTGTTTCTTAGTGAACACAATGTGCAGGGATATTGAAAAATGTTAGTGACATAAATACACACACACTCGGATTGATCTGGATGTGAAATAGATATGAGGGAGCCTTTTACACTGGTGGACCGATTGGGTCCTCCTGTCACCTTTTTAGGTGGACACGAGCGGAATATCCATTGCCATCTTTGGAGCAGCAGATGTAAATGTGTCATGTCATGTGTCCATTTACACCTGCCGATATCCGATCCAATCTGCTAAATACAGATGGTTAGGGATCCGTTCTCCATCCGTTTGGCAGATCAGATGGGTGTAAACCAGGGGTGCCCAACCTTTTGAATAGCGAGGGCCACTTAAGCAACTTGATAACCAGTCGTGGGCCACAATGAGCAGGGGCGTGCGGATGACAGGTCACGGCTACTCTATAGGCCCTCTGATCTGCCCAGATGCAAGGGGACAAATTTCCTTCTGTTTTTTTGGATTGGAGGTAGACGAGCGTAAATGGACATCTGTCGCTCTGTAGAGGTGAATTGAGGGTCCCATTTGGTCGGGCTGATCATGTGAAAAGGGCCTAAGACTGCTTTCAACTGATGTACTGCAGTTTGCCCACACTGTGGGTGCAGCGTAGTGCACCTGTGTCTATCCTGTGGGTTAGCTGAACTTTGCCATAGACTCCTTCTGTGGCAAAGCCGACGCTGTAGAGGAAACATCAGCTTATGGGGCTCTGGTCCGAAGCCGCTTTCTTCCTCTACCACCAGCTTCATTCACAACACTGATGCTGTGGTATGGCAAATTGGCAACCTGCGATCTGGGCTTGCCAACCCGCTATTCCAGAGCAGGAGGTCGCGGGCCACATCAGAGGGCTCCGCGGGCCACATCTGGCCCCCGGGCCACTGGTTGGCCACCCCTGGTGTAAACGGACAGGCGGTCTGCTTATATCTGACTGCCCATAGAGGAGCAGGAGCAGGCTACTAGATCAGATTTAAGCCTCAGAAACATGGTCCGAGTGTCAGGAGCCATTGGCCAGTTCAAAAAAAGAAAATGGCCAACATTCGGCCCATGTGTATGTCGGACGTGCATGATGAAAAACCAGCAGCCGACCGTCTCCTGATCAGCACTCTCAGCCAATAGCAGAGAGAGCTATCAGAATACAACAGCTCAGCGAGTAAGATCGCTGCATTAACATAGTTAGTACAGCCGCTCAGACCGCAGCTGACCGTTTTGTTTTTTTGTTCCGTGTTGTGTACCAGGCTTTAGGCAGGCCATATACAATGCAAATTTGCAGAAAATAAATTTGCACAATTCTCCCATCGACACAGACACTGCTGACAGTGGAATCTCCCCTGACGAGGAATTCTCTGCTCCTGACGGGGGGTGGAGGCAAGTGGCGGAGAAAATGGTCATTAATGGTTTGAACCATGTATGGCCGGCCTTAATGTTAGTTATTGTTTCCTTTAAATTAGTCTAACTAAAGTCCGCTGGCAGATATAGGGCTCATTTGCAGTGCGTTTCCCATGTTCAGTGTGTGATTCTGCATATTTTGTAAAGTGCATACGTTTTTCTTTCACTACTCAAATACATATTGTAAAATGTATATTTGGCGTATAAACATTTGCTGTCCTCCCGTTTATGCGCATTCCATTGTGTTTACACACAATTATGAACCTTCCTTGCAAGTGATTGGGTGTTGTTTGCAAAGTGCATTTTTACCACATTCCCTAATCAATGAGAAAATCCCCCTGGAAAGTGTGAATTCCCTTGCAAAGTGAAGTCTATTTGCCTTTAGTAAATCCACCCCTATAACATAGAGAAAAATGAACCTGGTGAGTACAGTAACCAAGATCAACCAGTCAGCCAGCTTATCTAAAACGAAGAAATTCGTTCTGACTTTTTTCTGTGGGTTACTATACTGCTACATCCTTTTTATCTTGTGTCCTGGCTAGCTGAATCCGAAAAATGCTGTTGAAGAGTTATAGAAAACTACAATCTGAAGCGGTTTAATGCTAATAGCTTGACAGCGTTCCCGTTACAGAATAAGCTGTAACAGGAAAACTTACCTCAATTTTGTTTTACATTGCTTGAAATATTGTTACAGTTGTTACAGTTATTGGTTTATATGCAGTGCTAACATCTTCTGTAGCTTTGTACAAAGTAAGATATACAAGAACTATAGCATTGACTATCACATTTTTAATTAGTAATTCTGTACCAGACTGTGTCTGATTTTAGTCATTGCTGTATTTGTAGTGGTGATTTTAGGCTGATTATGTTTAATTTACTCTGTCAAACTATATTGGCGCAATGGGAAAATGTGAACGGTTAAAAAAAATATATATATTATATTGAATTGATAAGCCCAAAACTGTTTCAGTGTACCCTGGTAAGATGGACCCAGAAACAATGCTCCAAGAAAAATACAAAGCTGTCCAGAAAACTGTGTGAAAAACTATAAGCATCCCGCAGAGGTGAATGGAGTTGGTGGCAAGGTTGCTACAATTGGATGGACATAATTAAAATCAAGGTTTCGCTTTGCATGGGAATTTTCCCCAGAGCTTGGTGAATGAGGTGAAGCTCTGCTGACTTACATCATCCAATCGCATTCAAGCAAAAATGCATTTTTTTCCCTTTGCACGTGATTGGGTATTCTTTGCAAAATAAAACATCACCATATTTATAAGCTCTATGAAAAATGTCCTTGCAACGTGCACAGCCTCTTTGACATTAGTAAACCAACCTCAATGAAATTAACAGTCAATTATCTGGTGAATTCCATGTAAAGAAACTTAAATATCAGATCTTGTTCTATAGACTAGCTTTTGCTGCAAACAGAGGCTCCGATTGGTGGCTGGATGTCATTATAGATCATTGGTAGGCAACCTTAGAGAGGTGGAGATCTACACTAACAACATGGGAGAAGTCAAAGATCACCGGGCACAGTGTTGTCCAGTGTCCAGTGTCCCCTCCTCACACCTGATTTAAACCTCTAATTTGTTGTACTACCATGTCACAATCACGTGCATTGCACGACAATCATGGGTTTAAATCGGGTGGTGAGGAGGCAGCCTAACTCCTCCTCAGCACCTGTCAAACACACTCAAATGACTTTTCACTCTTCTTTCCGGCTGCTGGCACCACTCTGGAGACCATAAGTTGGGATCACTGAGGCCTCGTACACACGACCAAGTTTCTCGGCAGAATTCAGCCAGAAACTCGATCGGAGCTGAATTCTGCCGAGAAACCCGGCCGTGTGTACACTTTCGGCTGAGGAAGCCGACGAGTACCTCGTCGAGCCAAATAGAGAACATGTTCTCTATTTCCTCATTGTTCAATGAGGAAAGTTGGCTCGCCGAGATCCTCGGCGGCTTCACACAGAACTCGACGAGCAAAACAATGAGTTTTGCCCGTCGAGTTCCTCGGACGTGTGTACGGGGCCTCAGAGGAGACATTGGTTCTTGCTCCCTACTACAGCTTCAACCCTACAAGTAGTCCCTCTGCATTGCACTCTGTGTGATGCTCTGGAATGGTGAATCAGCAACCCCAGACTGTGATCTACCAGTCACCTATATGCGATCCACTGGTAGATCATGATCTACAGGTTGCTGACCCCCACTATAGATGTATGGCTACGGATCAAGGTGTACCAAGGGCAATACATCAGGATTTTTGAGCTTACTCAATTTTTAGCCAAACTGCCACTGTCTCTTGGTATTAAAACAGAGGAAAATGGGGATCGTTTGGCATCAGAATTGTTTGCAGTTTCCTGCAAACACAGAAGCATTTGAATGAACTTCCTTCCTAGGAGATCTCCTAGATGTGCTAGCTGGCTCCTGCTGTCCTCACTCATCCTCCCGTGCCTCTGGACAGGACTCATCCATTTGTCTTGAGAAGATCCCTCCAGCACCCAAGCCCCAGGCCCAAAGTCACCCCCCCACCCAGACTAGGGGTGTACCCTCAAGGACCAGCCTCTTTAGCACTCTATCTCCAGCTTCCACCCTAACTCCACACTGCCCCTGCTGGCCTGACTCTGATTGTTTAAGAGGGGCATACCCCCTGCAAACCCATTTGCTGAGGATTGGCTGGGGCCCTCCTCAATACTCCAGGCAGCTCCTCATAACCCCCCTCCTATTATTCTGGAAACTTCTGCAAGGTTACCATTATGGAAGTGTGCAGATACATATCTATAATCCACTAAACATACAAGTGACACGGGAAGCCAATTAAAACTGGGGTCACCAGGGTGGTTTTGCATTTATAGCACAAATGTGTGAAGCAGAGTACCTGAAAAGGTTCAGAAATACTTTTTCAGGTAAAATAGATCACATTTATTAATTTGAACTGTTTCTAATTAAGTCTTTGGCTGGAATTGAGATTTAATATTATCTCTGTGCCTGTGTTGCTCCAAACCAGCTGCAGGGAGAAGTGAAAGCAGTGCTCCTTGATGTGGGTTGTTTATGTGAGCAAATCACAAAGAGCTGGAGGCACAAAATATCAAGACACCAAACTTGCTTTACGTTAATACTCATTTTATGTTTTGTACAATTAGCGGTCATGAATGTTTACAATTTTACTTGTGCTATAGAAAAGTCAGTTATTAACCACTTTTGTAGTTTAAAGTGGTAGTAAACCATGGCTGTTAAAAAACAAAACAAAAACACCTGTAAGACAGTTGCATAATATGCTAGTATGCATCACATACTAGCACATTATGAAATATTTACCTTGGCTTACCTGTGGGTAAAATTCACCAAGCAGGCTTTACTACCGCTTTAAATAGAATAGGTTTTTTGAAGAACGATAAGACAGAGAAAAACTAATTTGCAGTTTACTAAACAGGTAGAAAGAAGCAATAATGCAATAATGCAGAACAGGTTCAAAATGGTAAAACTATGTATACAATGGAGAATCTGATTACGCAAGCTGCACAAATATGGACTTTTCACAGCAGTGGGGTTGATTTACTAAAACTGGAGAGTGCAACTCTGCATTGAAACCAATCAGTTTATTTTTTGTCAAAGCTTAATTAAAAAAGCTGAAGTTAGAAGCTGATTGACTACCAGTAAATCAACCCCAATGTCTATGCGAGTCAATCAGGGTAACATGGCTGCTTAGCATAGGGGTTTATTTACTAAAGGCAAATCCACTTTGCACTACAAGTGCACTTGGAAGTGCAGTCGCTGTAGATCTGAGGGGAAGCTCTGCTGATTTCTATCATCCAATCATGTAAAATGTTGTTGTTTTTTCCTTGCACGTCCCCCTCAGATCTACAGCGACTGCACTTCCAAGTGCACTTGTAGTGCAAAGTGGATTTGCCTTTAGTAAATAAACCCCCATAACCCTCATCTCTATAAGGCCTCGTACAGACGACTGAACATGTCTGCTGAAACTGATCCGCCGTCGTATTTCTTTCTGAATCCGGCCCAGAGAGTCTAACCTGAAAATCACTACTTCAATAAATATTGCAATACAATTAATACAAATGCAGTTACTTGTGGTTCCCAGTAACATCTCTCTCACTAGACTGGCTGTAGCTGGTAGTTCAGGTAGCTGGAGGAAGGGCTCCCTAGTCATGATAAACAAGGGTATGGCTGGAGGGGTCTTTGGTCTGGAGGTCCAAATAGCTGAAGTCAACACAACCCCACTGGAAGAGCAGTACTCTGAAATGTGCTTTTACAGTGTCCATGTCAGGAAGGGCAAGCCAGCAACCAAGATAGTAGTCGAGAAGAATGCCTGTTCTCCACATTCCCATAAAGAAAGCCACATGGTGCACACGCATGTGCAGACGCGCAAATGGTTGTGCGCATGCATGCACACGTAAACCCACACGCATGTTGTGACAGTTCTGGCCACCAAATGGACTATATAAACAAGGCAGATATCCAGGATCAATGCTGTCTAGTCTACATCGTTCTCTATGATCCCTGCCACCTGCTTATCCTGAAAACCTGTTCCAGTTGATACTTGGCTTGTTCCTGACTACTCCTGCTCGCCGTCTGCATCTGATCCCAGCTTGTCTCTGATTTTGCTCCTGTCTACTCGTCTGGTTACTTCGCTGCCTGCCTGTTACCGACCCAGCCTATACCCGGACTTCGCCTTCAGCTTCTGCATCTGTTCCTGATCTGCCCACCTGTGTATGGCCCGGGCTGCCTGTACCTACCTGTGTTCCTACCTACAGAACACTGCTGCGCTGACTGCTGTATCCATCTCCCAGACTGTGGCGCTTTACTTGCAGCCTGCTCCAGTCTTCAGCCTTCCAGCTGTTCCTAGTCATCTTCCTTGTTGGAGGTTCTCCACCAAATCACTGGAAGTTCCTACCAGACCCTTCACCAGCGGCCCTTCCAGGCACTTGTGCCACTCTGCACTCCGGAGCCTCCTGACTGCTCTATCAGGGGTTCTCAAGTCAGAAGTGTAAGAGAGGCTTTTCTCTGCATATAGGGCTCTACCACTATGTACGTGACAGTCCATTATAGTGACTGAAGCTTAAGCAGAAGCTGCTTTCTCTGGGGCTCAGGCGGTCCATGTGCCAGACATAGCAATGAAAGACCCAATTCCTATTACAGCTCACATGTCCAGTCACTTCTGTCCCATCATGCGGGGCCTTCCAGAGCACCAGAGGGTGGGAAGAGCTGGAACTTATATCCCCTCAGTATGTCCATGACTCCAGTTGATATTACGAATTGTGGAGAACGAAGAAGGCGAATAAAGGGGCACTGAAGTACAAATTTAATAGTGGACATTCCGTTTTTGAAGGGTGTTTTTGTGTGTTACTGTGGCTCCTCTCAAGGCTCATTGATGGACTCTAAGTGCACTAACACTCTTTACCGATAGCTACAGCATGGATGTGAATAGTGAATGTGACATGTGAAAAGACAGGAAAGGCCATTTAAGAGAAATTGTAAAATACAGTCTTAGCTGCTAATTGATTAAATGACCACTTAATAATAGATTGGGCTCCTGCAGGGCTGACGCCTCCTCTATGAAGGCTAATTCCAGCCATACATAACCTATTATATACAAGTTATTCAACAGATTCAAATAATCTATGCAGACCTTGGAGGGTTTAACTCTTCAGTGATAGCGAACATTTTCTAAAGGTCAGAACTACTTATTATAAAATGCAGAGATTCTCCAACATACTACAAAATCTCTGCAGTAACTAATCATTCTCTTATGTCTAAAGTGTAGGAAACATTACTTAGACCACGTGTCCTGTATTCATAAATTAGGTTCTGTTTACTATGCATGTCATATAATAACATAATTATGTTTAGTCATATGAACCAAGATATGTATGTGAGCAGCTCAAGATGTATGGGAATGAAATCCTGTGCCCACCGTTTGTAGTGCTGATGGAGAAGGGAGCTTATCTATGCTCCAGGCAATGGTAGAGAGTGATATAGAGTGATCCCAGGAGCCGCACATCAAGTCAAAGCCTGCTGTGTGATAGTGAATGGCAGTCTCAGCCTGGAGCCCCCTATGTTTAGCTATGTGACCACTATCTTCTGCTCTCACTTATTGCTGAAAATTATGATTGCTTTGTAAAAATAACTATCATTATAGCTAGTGATTTAAGTTGAGGTGTAAAGCCACACACATAATGGAAAATGGATGGTCAGATTTCTCGCTTCCATATTTCCCGGTAAAAAAAAATATAAATCTCCCCATGTATGGCAACTCTAATCTATATGGGTGGCTTTGACCCCATAATCACAGTCAGAAATAATTGATTGTGTAAAATTAAAAGAATGTACGATTCCTCTACTTAGATTTCACTTGCTAAGACCCAGCTACAAACAAATATAAGCATTTCAGCATTTTGAGAAGCATTGTCACTTTTTCATTCCTAGATTTCCCCGTCAGCTAATGTGGTAAACGCTTTCACTTTTAACTGTACCAACATTGATAGACATGATAGTTTGCCAATGATCACATCTCTTGTTCTCATACTACTCCAAAAAGAATGAAAAGTGTCAATTACAATGAAATCAGCTTAACCTTTACTACAAACATGGCTGGATTTACTACGTGCTTTTATATAGAACTGGAAAAAACTTTTTCTAGTAGAGAAAAAAACACTGCGCAGAATAAACCAAAAAAAATAATAAAATAATATAAATCAGTGCTGCCAAGTACCAAAAAATTGTAGATACAAAATTTTAAAGATAAGTGAAGAAGAAAAGGTACAGCGCAATAAAAAATAAAAAAATAAATGAAATAAAAAAATGTGAATTGAAAACCTGCACGGGAAGCGCAGGTTTGTATAGGGGGTAATAAGATAATTGATTGAACACTGAAGACCAATCAACTAAATGTGATCAATGATAAGGGATAATATATAAAAATTAAACCAATAAATTTAGCATATCATTGAAAAATTCTTATAAAGGTGCCAAGGTGAATTTCACAAACCAATGTGCAAAAAAATAAGAATCAAAAAAAGTCTTTTGTGATAATAAAAGAAAAAAAGTCCACAGGTGATAATCAAATGAAGCGCTGTTTCTATAATATTCTAGACGTGACACCAGATATATCCTGAACAGACTCTCCACCAGAAAGAGGACACCCAGGTGTTGAGGTAATGTAGTCTGCTTACCACACTGTATGACCGCTACAGCGATCGGAATAAGCTCAGGTAAAGGGTCTCCCACTGAGACTAGATGGTAAGGAATCCTGAATGGGTCCTGTGCTGTTGCCTCAAGAATCCAGCTCAAAGGGAAAAGATACAAAAAACATCCCCCATAGCGTGATATAGTTTCAACTGGCGATATTTATTATAGCTGTAAAACTGAGTACACTCACATTTGGGTTTAAAATATCATGCACATAGGAACCAGAGCGACTGGCTGCAACATCGAATCTCGGCGTCTCCTCCACATGTTCTCCCGCTGTCTCTGCTCGTGTAGTTGGACGTGATGATGTCAGAACGCTAGCCACGCCTACGCGTTTCGTCACAGATTGACGTCTTCGGGGATTGGCTGCGGCGTTCCTGACCTCACGTCCGCCCTTATATGTCACCGATCCGCCATCTTGGAAGAGGGAAAAACGGACGAGATCGGTAATGCCCTTAAAAATTCCCAATCCTCATTGCTGAAAGAAGGGAATAACCCAGAAAGGGCTACGGGGGCCGGCACAGTCAGTTAGAATATACCAAGAGGCCAGATGGACAGCACAAAAAGAAGTACCGCCATCGTGTAGAAAAACTGGGCATGACATATTAGAATCTAAATGGGAGACAGCGGGAATAAGTGCTGCCACCATGTGGCCAAACGGAAGAAGACAAAAACTTTACAAATTATAGTATTTATAGAGCATGACAATAATGGGAGAACCAGGAAGAGACGCTAAGAGATATACATATCTTGAATATACATAAAAATACTTATATTATTTAAAAAAGTACAATAATTTAATATAAAAAAAGGGTCCACACAACTATTAAGACTCATTGAAGATATAAAAATTAGAATTTTACAAAAAAGAAAAAAAAAAAGAATTTTACATTTTTGTAAAATTCTAATTTTTATATCTTCAATGAGTCTTAATAGTTGTGTTCTGACATCATCACGTCCAACTACACGAGCAGAGACAGCGGGAGAACGTGTGGAGGAGACGCCGAGATTCGATGTTGCAGCCAGTCGCTCTGGTTCCTATGTGCATGATATTTTAAACCCAAATGTGAGTGTACTCAGTTTTACAGCTATAATAAATATCGCCAGTTGAAACTATATCACGCTATGGGGGATGTTTTTTGTATCTTTTCCCTTTGAGCTGGATTCTTGAGGCAACAGCACAGGACCCATTCAGGATTCCTTACCATCTAGTCTCAGTGGGAGACCCTTTACCTGAGCTTATTCCAATCGCTGTAGCGGTCATACAGTGTGGTAAGCAGACTACATTACCTCAACACCTGGGTGTCCTCTTTCTGGTGGAGAGTCTGTTCAGGATATATCTGGTGTCACGTCTAGAATATTATAGAAACAGCGCTTCATTTGATTATCACCTGTGGACTTTTTTTCTTTTATTATCACAAAAGACTTTTTTTGATTCTTATTTTTTTTGCACATTGGTTTGTGAAATTCACCTTGGCACCTTTATAAGAATTTTTCAATGATATGCTAAATTTATTGGTTTAATTTTTATATATTATCCCTTATCATTGATCACATTTAGTTGATTGGTCTTCAGTGTTCAATCAATTATCTTATTACCCCCTATACAAACCTGCGCTTCCCGTGCAGGTTTTCAATTCACATTTTTTTATTTCATTTATTTTTTTATTTTTTATTGCGCTGTACCTTTTCTTCTTTTATATAGAACTGTTCGCTTAACTTGGCTTTGAATATCGTGGCAATGTGTAAGTAAAGAGTGGCGTTGGCTATTAACAATTCAGGTAAAGCCACCTCTTTGGCCATGTTACCTACATTCCTAGCAGAAAACAAACACTCCTGCGCACGAGTGGATTACCAGACAGTCAATATGTTGTGATGGTACATGTGACTGGCCTTGCTGCCCTTCAGGGATAGGGGTATCCTAGCAATGAATGAGAAAAAGAAAGAAAGGGCACACCAGCCTAGTGCATTATCCTTTGGATGGATTTTTATTAAAAAAGATAAAATAAAAACTGCTCACAAGTATAGCTAAAAGGTTCACAATATAGAGTTTCCACAGGTAGCAGCAATGGGTCAAGCCCAAAAATATGGTCCAAATGGTCATAGAGGATATGATGAGGGCCACTGCTGGCTGACACGTTTCGAAAGACAACCTTCTTCCTCAGAGCTCAGCAGTGTTACCTCCCTCTGCTGTCCCTATATACATGTGCACACAGAAGCGTGCGTCGTCTTCGCTATGGGGGAAGTACCTTTGGCGCCACATCTAGTGGCCATTTACAAGTAAGAACAACGATCACTCTATATATGTATATATGTATGTGCTACAGTACTACATTCTGTGAGCCCTTCTGTGAGAGGCTTTGACATTACGTGCGCATTATCATCTTTTTGTGCACCCTGATTGTGTATTAGATATTATTTGTCCATCTCTATGGAAACGAACTATCACATATGTGCTCCCCTGTGTCGATCCGTCTACCGATAAATACTAATCATTACTATTAGTATTACTATTATCACTAGTATTATTACTATTATTAGTTTATATATCACTATATTTATAACTATAATCATATAAATTGTAATGAAGGTCTCTTGCTAGTCAGTTGTGTACACGGCTGTGTTGGATGTCTTTTCTGGCAAAAGCCCTGCAACTATTTTCCGTGGGCATCATCATTGTTTTTTTGAAAGCCCAGGGAAGTGGGAGGACCTCTCAAGTCTGTCTGGGAGGTCCTCATCTGCTTGATTAGTGGTGCATATGTGTGTGCACATATATATAGGGACAGCAGAGGGGGGTAACACTGCTGGGCTCTGAGAAATTTGGAGTGTTTTTGGGCTTGACTCATTGCTGATACCTGTGGAAACTCTTTATATTGTGAACCTTTAAGCTACACTTGTGAGTAGTTTTTATTTTATCATTTTTAATAAAATCTATCCAAAGGATAATGCACTAGGCTGGTGCGCCCTTTCTTTCTTTCTTTTTCTCGTACCTATATTGCTAGGCCTGCTGTGTACAATGGCAAATTACTACATAGAATATTAGAAAATTTTAAAAGAGATCACAAATTTAAAAATTGATCAATAATTGGCAATATAAAGTCCATCAAATGTGATATATGTTGGAGAATTGCATACTTAGAAATTACAATCTACTGTTTTTACACAGTTAGTTTACTTATTTTAGTTAAGTTATAAAACTACTATTCACCACCACATTTTCACCTTCTATGCCCTTATAATAACTAATTTAAATACTTTTCAAGTATTTTTTATTTATTTTTGCTCCGATTAAAGCATTTTTATAGCAAAAAAAACTTTTTTTATTGATTCCTACGTGTTTACCAAGGTCCTCCAAAACTGTACCTTTGCACTATGTCATTAAACATATTTGAAGCAATTTCCTGGATCTAAAGATGGTAGAAGGATAGAAAAGCACCTAAAAAAATGTGTTGGGGTTATGAGCTCAAGCAAAGTCAAACATAACGGTGATACAGACAGACAAATACACTCAACACCAACGGGATATCGACACAAAAAGCCTAGCCAGTAAACCTGGGAGGTGCTTCTGCTACACTTAAAGGAGGCACGACAAGCAACATCTAAAAATAAATAACTGCAAGACAAAGGAAAACACCACTGATGCCTTCAGAAAAATTGGGGCATCTTGTTAGACACAGCTATGTGTTCTGAGCCTGCTCACCATGAAGTTATAAACTGAGTAGCTTGTTTTCTTTTTTTTCAGCATTGTGTTTTGTTAGTAATTTACTATTTTGCCTGATATTGCAGGTGTAAACCTTTTATTAAAGCGGTTGTATACCCCCAAAAAAATTTTTTTCTAAAAACCTGCAAGGCAAGGGCATAATGAGCTAGTATGACTAGCATACTAGCTCATTATCAATTACTTACCTTAGATCGAAGCCCCCGCAGTGGTCCTTGGACACGTCCTCCTGTTGCCGCCATGATACCCGGAGTGACTTCCGTGCATTGCGGCGATGATGTCACTCTCGCGCGTGCGCACGGAACGTCACGATCTCAGCGAATACTCACATTTCCGGCGCTTTCCGGCAGGTTCCCATTCAAGAGCAGCCACGTTTAGTGCGCCTGCGCCGTAGACATCGGTGCCCGCTTTTCTGCAAATATCTCCTTAACCATGTAGGTTAAGGAGATATTGCAAGCACCTACAGGTAAGCCTTAATGTAGACTTACCTGTAGGTGAAAGTATGAAAAGAGGGTATACAACCGCTTTAAGTGGAAATTCACTCTCTTAATCAGCATTGACTATTTTGAATCCTTATGCTGCTGGCCTTAGTAAATTGATATAACGGCATATTATATTTATCGTTTTTTTTTTTTTGTGTTTTTGTTTTTACAGTCCATCAATTACTTCCTGGTCAAGACAAATACTGTTATATATCTCAGGAGTATTCAGAAGGGGAGTAGGGTTTTTCTAAGCTTAGTATACCATCCTGCCTTTATGCCTAGGGTGGGGGCAGATGAATTGCAGAAAGTAAATGCTACATGAATCATCTGCCCTTACTCAAGATGGCTACAGCCAAAAATGTTAGGAAGTCTTTCTCAGCAAACTAAAGCATGAAGACATGGATGGGTGAATTTGCTTTGAATATTACAAATTGATAACATTTTGTTTTTAACTTGTGGTACTCAAATGCACTGTAGTTCCTCTTTAGAACTGCCTATGGTGATTGTTCACTTGTTAATAAAGCACAGTTTTTCTTCTTTTGTATGATAGTATGTAGCTTTGTTCTGATTTAAGTTTCATGTAATATATACTTTTGTTTTTGTTTCGAAGAGGCAACAAGTATCGCCCGATCTCTCTCATTAATGTGGATGTTAACATCCTAGCTAAAGTGCTGGTCAACCGTCTAAATACTGTGGTTGCAAAACTGGTGAGGAGCGATCCGGGCAGCTTTATACCCGGTCGGGCCACAAGGATGAATATTCGTAGGTTGTTCCATAGTTTACAGTATCCCTATGAATGTTCTCCCACTAAAGTATCCCTAGATACGTGTAAGGCCTTTGATAGCGTAGAATGGCCTTACTTACTCCACATGTTACAGATTTACGGATCTGGCCCTCACATTATAGCATGGATAAGACTCCTTTATACTTCTCCGCTGGCCTGTATACGAATCAGATTTCATGTTACTGATGCCCTCCCAATAACTAGGGGCACTAGGCAGGGGTGCCCATTGTTGCCCCTCCTATTCACCTCAGCTATGGAGTCCCTCGCTGTACGTATCCATAGTTCCCCTTTAATAAAAGGTCTCCCTATCAGCATTATAGAGGATGACACGTTAGTTTACCTGGCTGACACTTATGACTCCTTGAAAAACTCTTTTGTCTAAAATCAACACTTTTGGCACCTACTCTGGCTTTCGGGTGAACTGGGACAAAACTAGTCTCTTTCCTTTAGATCAGGCTGAGATACCCGTGGTTCACCCAGACTCCAGATTACAAATTGTACTATCCTTTAGATACCTGGGTGTTATAGTTCAATTGCCTTTATCTTCATATATCTTCAATAACAATTTGTGTCCCCTGTTGTCTCAGTTACAAACACAGACCAAGCAATGGATGAATCTTCCCTTAGACCTCATGGGAAGTGTCAATGTTATTAAAGTTATCTATTTACCCAAGTTTCTCTATATTCCTGCAAAATCCCCAAATCTTTTTTTTTTTTTTTTGTGGCATTCATCACTTACCTTTATAATAAGGGGTCTGGAATTTGATGCAACACTATTTTTTGCAAGTAATGCAAACCTTTATAGGAATGTGGAAGAAACACCTAGTTTTTTGGACAGGTAATCATAAACCTGTACACACGATCGGATATCTGATGGAATCTAATCCGATGGATTTTTTCATCGGATATCCGATGAAGCTGACTTTCATCAGTCTTGCCTACACACCATCGGTTAAAAATCAGATTGTGTCCAACGCGGTGACGTAAAACACAACGACGTGCTGAGAAAAATTAAGTGCAATGCTTCCAAGCATGCGTCGACTTGATTCTGAGCATGCGTGGATTTTTGACCGATGGATTTCCCCACAGACGATCGTTTTTTTCTATCGTTTTTTTGACCATAAGAAAAATTTAAAACAGGTTCTATTTTTTTTTCACTGATGGCTAAAAAACCAATGGGGCCCACACATGATTGGTTTGTCCGATGAAAACAGTCCATCGGTCCGTTTTCATCGGAGGAACCAATCGTGTGTACAGGGCTTTACAGTGTTTGCTAAATGCAGCAGAAAATATTAAAATTACCCCTGGAAGAGATTCTTAACCTCCCTGGCGGTATGATTCTGTCAGGTTTTTGATGCTGAAAGCGGTACATTGTTTTGCATGGAAATTTGGAGTTTTATATTGTAGGCCTGTAATTCTTAGAAATAACTCACTTTACTCTGTCCAAACAAGAGTCTAGTTATCATCTCGGGTATGATAAAGTTTGAAACACGAAATCAATAATTATAATATAATAAATAACTATAAATAATTCTAACAAATAATAACATTACTTTCAGTGTTTGATGACTAATTTCCCTACAAATCGCTATTGCTCAATTCTGCAAGTGATTCTAATTTATTATCGCTGTTTTCTAGCTGGTCTAAAACCATTTTTGACATAAAGGGACACTTTTTGGTTGCTATTGACAATCTACAGTTTCCAGGCAGAAAAAACTGTATTTATAATATAAAAGTGCATGCAGGTCACTGGAAAGACCACTAGGGACAAAGGGGGTGTGTAATTATTTTATAAAGTACTGTAATCTGCAAGATTACAGTATACTGTATGTGTACTGTGTTTTTATTTTCTTTGAATTTGGCACCGATCTCCACCCCCGTGCATCGTAACGTCGCAGGGAACGGAGCTCGGTGGCACTCGGGGCACAGTGAGAATCGAGCGAGGAGACAGGTCACTCACACAGCGGGGAGACATTGCAGGATCCAGGGGGCAAGGTAAGTAAACTCTGCCTGGATACTGTGATGCGATCCCGAGTCTGGCTCGGGGAATACCACTAATGGTACTGGATTTCCACCCCGAGCCAGACTCGGGATTACTGCCAGGGAGGTTAAAGTAATGGTAAAGGCTTGCTTTTTTAAATAACAAACATCTTATACTTACCTCCTCTGTGCAGTTGGTTTTGCACAGGGCAGCCTGGATTCTCCTCTCCTCTGGTCCCTCTTTGCTGCTCCTAGCCCCTCTCTCCTTTGAGTGCCCCTCAGCCAGCAGCTTGCTACAGGGGGCACCCAAACCGAGTCAAAGCTCTGTGTATCCATCCAGTCACGGAGCCCCGACCTGGTGAATGCATTAAGATAAAAAAAACTTTTGCCTTTGCAGTGGCACAATTTATTTGCATACTGAGAAGCATCTGCAATGATTTCTCTGTACATACCTGAATGGGACCAATAAATGAACTGTGAAATGAATAGACAGTTGGACATATTTTGCCATTTTCTTCTTTACTTCTGTCCCAATAAAATCTGTGAAAACAAAAATATCAGATCTCCCATTACCTTCTTTTTTTATATATATATTGTAAGTTTCAGGCGTCATATATGCCTCCTCAGTCATGGTGCGCAAGACTAAGGGCCCTTTCACACGGGGCGGATCAGTAATGATCCACCTCCGTGTGTCCGTCAAGCTCAGCGGGAATCCTCTGTAAAATCCCTGCTGAGCCGTCGGCTGACAGGGCGGTCCCGGCACGCTGTGCAGGGACCGCCCTGTCTTTCCCCCAATCTCCCCTATGGGGGGATCGGATGAACACGGACCATATGTCTGTGTTCACCCGATCCAATCCGCCAGACGGAAGAAAAATAGGATTTTCTACCGTACGAAAAATCGGATCTTTGCGGAGGCGGGTGATTACGGGTGTCAGCGGATGGTCATCCGCTGACACCCGCAATCACATAGGGACCAGTGTATGTCCTGTTTTCATCCGCAACGGATGGATGAAAATGCAGACATACGGTCCGCACATGTGAAAGGGGCCTTATACAACTATGCAAGTCACTTTTTCTGACTTTAATGGCTGCATATGTTGGGCTAGTGACTCATAAGGTAGCAAAGTAAAAGAATAACAGCTTGCATATAGGCCCCTTCTATAATGACATGTTTCTTTTGAATTCATAGCAGTCTTGCAAAAAGTAATCAATGGCTGCAGAGTTTGATTGTGCAATCATATTACTAACTGAGATTAACATTTCTTACGTAGCTACAACACTGCTATACTTGAGTGCACATTGCAGCTAATACATCCCAGCTTCATCTGTAAGAACATTACAATTAAGAATTGGTACAAGGCTTATTAGCCAAGTTTGAAAATGTAAAAATGTAAATAGGGAACAATTACACATATTTGCATTCAAACTAAAGACTTATTTTGCTTTCTCAAAGTTTCATAAAGCGCTAAATTCCTGGTAGTTCTCTTCTCATAGGGCAAAAATGTACAATGTGAGTTCAATGATACCCAATGAAAATGTCAATAGGGCACCAGAGACATCACTCTGCAACAAGTAAAGCTAATTACAAGGTTTAAATTTGTAATTATGCTCAGTACCTCATTATCTTGAATGCCACATTTATATAAAGGGCATAGCGGTAGAACCAGCTTGACTTTAAACAGCAGCATACTCAATAATGGAACAGCTCCTATTTAAGTTATAAAAAAAAAAACACCAGAAAATAAAACTGTCACAGCTGAAATCTGATTGGCTACTAAAAGCAGCGTTAGCACTTTTTTTCCTCAAAGCTTTTCATAAAACATCAAATCTGTTTAATTTAGGAACGTAAGCAAGTTAATTTTGGGTTTAGGGCCCAGCCTACCCAACTGATAAATCACCCTTGGTTTGATCTTTGTGAAATAAAGTGGAAAAGATCCTCTTAAATGCGACTCTTATCGCCTGCTCTCTCTCACTGTGGATGTTAAGATCCCAGCTAAAGTGCTGGTCAACTGTCTAAATTCTGTGGTTGCGAAACTGATAAGGAGTGACCCGGGTGGCTTTATACCCGGTCGGTCCACAAGGATGAATATTCATTGGTTGTTCCATAGTTTACAGTACCTCTATGAATGTTCTCCCAGTCGTGCTATAGTATCCTTAGATACGTGTAAGGCCTTCGATAGCGTAGAATGGCCTTACTAGCTTCATGTGTTACCGCTTTAAGGATTTGGCCCTTGCATTATGAATAAGACTCCTTTATACTTCACCGCTGGCCCGTATACAAGTCAGATTTCATGTTACTGGTGCCCTCCCCAATAACTAGGGGCACTAGGCAGGGGTGCCCATTGTCGCCCCTCCTATTTGCCTTAGCTATGGAGTCCCTAGCTGTACGTATCTATAGTTCCCCTTTCATAAAATGTCTCCCTATCGGCATTATAGAGGATGACACGTTAGTTTACCTGGCAGACACTCATCACTCCTTGAAAACTCTTTTGTCTAAAATCAACATCTTTGGCGCCCACTCTGGCTTCCAGATGAACTGGAACAAAACTAGTCTCTTTCCTTTAGATCAGGCTGCGATACCTGTGGTTCACCCAGACTCCAGATCAGTGGTGGTGCGTCCATAGTGGGCGCAGGAGCGCTGCCCCCTCTCTCCTGCACCCGTCAATCAACAAAAGATAGATTCATGCATTGCATGAATCTATCTATTGTCGCCACTGCCGCCCACTATTCAAGCAATAAAGTGGAACCCAGCCATGTGATAAAAAATACAATTCATACAACCTAGCCCTGTTCCCCAGCTCTTTAGTAATCTTCAAAATTTTTTTTTTTTTTTTAAAGAAAGGTTCAAACACAGGGACAATGGTTTTCATTGGCCCACATGTTAAGCTAACTATTACTTTGTGATTAAAACGTTCTTTTAAAGTAACGCTGAAGATTACTGAACAGCAGGCATTGGGGGATACAGGGCCAGATTCACAAAGGGGATATCTCCTGATACGCAGTCATATCTCTGTTTCTATCTATGCGACTGATTCATAGAATCAGTTACGCATAGATATCCATAAGATCCGACAGGTGTAATTGTTTTACACTGTCGGATCTTAGGATGCTGGGGGGAGTTTGCGTCGTAAACCAGCGTAAACTAGCGTCGGGTATGCAAATTAGGAGTTACAGCGATCCACGACGGATTTTCGCGTTCGCTACGTCCCCGCTAGTCTAGTTTCCCGTCGCAAATTTAGTAGTCGTTTTGGGTGCCCTAACTTTAGTCAGCAATCGTATGCTGTCTAAAGTATGGCCGTCGTTCCCGCGCCGAAATTTTAAATTTAACGCCGTTTGCGTAACACGTCCGGGTATACGGAAGTACGCTACGCGCGTCGCCGTTCAAAAAAATGACATCACAGCGCGCAAAGCACAACGGGAATTGCGAAACGGAGCATGCACAGTAGGTCCGGCGCGGGAGCGCGCCTAATTTAAATGGCACACGCCCATTTGAATTGTCCCGCCTTGCGCCGGAGGCCGCCGGCGTAGTTTTCATCGCAAGTGCTTTGTGAATCAGGCACTTGCGATGAAAACTTGCGGCGGTGTAACGTATCTACGATACGTTACGCCGCTGCGATTCTACGTGAATCTGGCCCACAGTTTTTAAGTCCTCTTTAAAGGGAATTGTGATTAAATTCATTTTGTATTATTGCAGTGTCTCCCATAAAATAATTGTTTTTATGACTTCAAAATTTTTTACAAACTGACTGTTCAATATATTCATAATAAACAATTAGACTGTTTTAAAATGAATTACAAATAATTTCATTAGAATACCTGTTGCTTGCAGCTGTTCAATTACTATGTCTCTTTTAAAAAAAATTAAGATATTTGCCATGTGGAAAATGTATTGTTTTCAATGAGCTGACTGACTTATAAGGGTTTGATTTACTAAAGCAGTTGAGACTATCCTCAAGTAAAACTAAGATGTGCTTATTTATATTCCAAGTTATGTGCCGGGCAATATATAAGGACATTATTTTTGCCTTGCACATTATGGGATGATTGAAGTGATCAAAGATTTATTTTATTTACTTCGTAAAGTGAACATTCTCTACTTAACTCAATTAATCCCATCAACATGCATTTTAAGAAGCAACACCTTCATAAATAGCTTGCCATCTTGAACACATATACAGTATATTACTAATTATACACAAAAACAAGGAATACACTGTAAAACATTATCATATATTGAACACATGACTTAAAATAAGGTTTAGGTATAGTCAAAAGATGTTTCTCCCGTTTTAGATACAGTAGAGGATGGCTAGAGCCCTTGTTAGCTTACATTCATAGTCTCTGTCCCTTTGAAATGTTTCTTTACTTCTTGTCTCAGAGACAAATTAACAAAATGTGATTACATTTCTGTAAAGGAAAAGTATAGCCAAAGCTCTTTTGGCTACACTTCTTCTGGACATCACAGTAGTGCAGTTTGTTCTGAACTCCTGTGACCCTTTTTTAGCTGACAGTGGGCTAAAGCCACATGCTCGGGATCTGCCCAGAAGCCTGGGCTGGCAACTGACTCAGCCTCTCAGTGTGCCACGAGAGCCTGACGCCCCCTCCTCAGAACACTCCAGTTAGTGCTTGAGGGGCAGAGCAGAGAGCCGTGACTAACAATCACCAGCCCTCTGCTCACAGAACACTGAGAACTAAGCAATCAGCTCTTTGGTCACTCAGTTTTCAATCTTTGAGCTGGCGGGGGACAAATGTAGCATCAGAAATCCCCCTTAGACTGTTGTTACCCGATTTTCAAAATCTGGGATCTCCCTACTTACCACGCCCATTTGTAATAAAACCTATAAAATCATGCACTAATTTGTAGCCACACTTCACCCACAAAATCACGCCTCGATTTGACACTGACAATTCCTTGTCCCCAATTTTACCATGCCTTCACTGAAAGTATATAGAAACAAATAAACAGATTTCAAATAAAAGGCGTCAAGGAATGCGTGCATAGCTATAAAAGACACATTGTAGGTATCAAAAAGAAAAATGGTGGACTCCTGCAATGTTGCCAATAAAGTGGGCGTTGCTTCATAGCTTATGGCTTGTGGCTTGGGAGTAAAATAAGCCCCAGCATTGCAGTTATTGGCAGTAATAGTAACCCCCAGCATGTGTCCCTTTGGCAGCAATAATAACCCCCAGCACTTGTGTAAGTGGCCACAATGGCAGCCTTCCTGTTTCTTTCAAGAAACAGTCGCTTTAATCAGCAGGACACTTGTGTATATAATCTGTGTCAATGCACTGGTGTTTTTTTTATAAAGAACAGTGTAGAACTAATATAACTGGACAGGTCTGTGCTTCCTTTATGTTGTCCTATGTAGTGGAATGTAACTTATTCCACCCTGCTGAAAAAAACAGTTAATGCAATGAGATGAAGAGCAAAGTGTAGTAATGCACAGCATTCATTCAAAATGTAATCGATTTCCTTAGATTACCGTACTTTGCAAATAATCATTGCTCATTGTACACTATTTAATAGCAGACAGAAGACAAGTCTGTGTTCTAATCTACAAGCGCTATAATTTGTAGATCAAATAAGGAAAATTATTCAGTTCTGATATAATTCACTTTAAAATAAAATAACAAGCTTGTCAAATAGAGAAAACCGCAATTAGCAAAGTACAGTAGCCCACAACAATAATTATAACCTCCCAGCAGTGGTGTTCAATGTTTACTTGCATGAAAACTCTCTCTCTCCAAGCTTTCTTTCCCAGTCAACTAATACTATAGTGCATCTGTCAGGCCTCGTACACACGACCGGTTTCCTCGGCAGAATCCATCAAGAAACTTGCTGGGAGATATTTTTTGCCGCGGAAACCTGTCGTGTGTACATTTTCGTTGTGGAAACTGTCGAGAAACTCGACGAGCCAAAAAGAGAGCAAGTTCTCTATTTCCTCGACGGGAGTCTCAAATTGGCTCGTCGAGTTCCTGGTCGGGCTGGTTTCCGACAAGAAACTCAAGCGTGTGTATGCTAAGAAACCCGCGCTTGCTCAGAATAAAGTATGAGACGGGAGTAAAAGTAGCATTTGTAATGGCGATAACACATTTTTCAAGCTGTAATAGACTGAAATGTTCAAATCGTCTCTTAACAAACTTTAACTTAACACGCAAACACATGAGATTAGCAAAACCAGCCCCAAGAGTTTAGCCAGTGGAATCGAACTTCCCCTGCCGTTGTATGTGTTGTATGTCACCGCGTTTGAGAACGAGGAGATTTTGTCTTGACAGTGTGTACGCAAAGCAAGCTTGTCGAGTTCCTTGACAAGCCTAACAAGGAACTTGACAAGGAAAATTATGTGTTTCACCCGTCGAGTTCCTCGGTCGTGTGTACGAGGCCTCAGGCTTCTTTCACACTTGGATATTCCTTTTAGGCCTTGTACACACGACCGAACATGTCCGCTGAAACTGGTCCGCGGACCAGTTTCCGCGGACATGTCCAACCGTGTGTAGGGCCTAGCGGACATTTTTCCGGCCAAGTGGACAGGTTTCCAGCGGACAAAAGTTTCTTAGCAAACTTGTCCGCTGAAAAGCTGTCAGTCGGACATGTCCGATGGTTAGTATGACTCATCGGACATGTCCGCTGGTTATGACGTATAACCAGCGGCCCAAAATCCCGCGCATGCGTCAAATTGATTCGACGCATGCGTGGAAGCATTGAACTTCCGCGTCAGAGAACGTCGGTGTCGTATACGTCACTGCGTTCTCTGTCCACGGGGATTTTGGTCTGATGGTGTGTACACACATCAGACCAAAACCTCCCAGCAGACATGTCCGATGAAAACGGTCCGCGGACCGTTTTCATCGGACATGTCTGGCCGTGTGTACAATGCCTCACAGAGACAGATTGGTTTGATTTAGGCACACATATAAATCCCCGGTCATATCATAGATATAGATATATAAATTGGGGTTAGTCCCCTCAGCTGATTGTTTTAGAGGCTGCGGCCAGACTGCTTATTTTCTACATTGCTTCTGGACTTGTCCCATGGTTCAGGATTTCTGGAGGGCTATAGGTTCTTTTGTTTCCTCTGCATTAGGTCTGTCAAACATTGTAAACCCCATTAACTGTCTTCTGGGTATTTTTGGTGACCTGCCTATCCCCTCTCATGCTAAGAGATTACTATGCATCAAAATTCTTTGACAAGGAAAACGATGTGTTTCGCCCGTCGAGTTCCTCGGTCATGTGTAAGAGGCCTCAGGCTTCTTTCACACTTGTGCGACCTAAAAGTCAGTGCAGGGACTACTTTGAAGTCACAGTGACTTGAAGTCGCACAGATATGAATGATATGAATGATACTCATTGAAAATCATGGAGTACGACTTGTCATGCAACTTTGCAGTCCCAAGTCGCAGGACAAGTTGCACAAGTGTGATAGGGGCCTTAGGCTGACAATTATGGCTTCTTTAGGTGCTGGACCACCAGACACATGGCTGTCACTCTGTGTATTGCCAGTGGCTGCATCATGGCATCCACTAAGTCGTGGTACCCAGTGCAGACTTCTGTAGGGCTAGATTTAGAAATCATGGGTATCCCTCCCCCTTCTTTCCCCAATTTTTCTGTAGAAAGTTCTACTTTAAGGACGCAAGCAAAAGTTTACCATAAAGCTGTGGTCGCTTTTTGAGGACTTGGTTCTAGTGTCCTAGCAAGGGTTTTCACCTAGTCTGTATTAATGAAACTTCCAATTGGCGGCCCTGCACCCCCCCCCCAAGTATACCAATGCTGCTGGGGGGACATCAGCACAAATGCTTGTTTTCCGGAGACTGACAGTAAACAGCGATGGATAGCATCAATATCTTATATATAACAGTTTTCATTGGAAAAGGCACCCCCATTGGAAGATTTTCCCTCAATTCTTATTCAGTGGAACATTTTGGATTTCCCATTACTTTCTGTGTCTGTTATAGTGGCCACCAGGACAAATGGTGAAAACTGTTTTTTTTGGGGGATTTCCTTATCCCTTTCTGTGACATGATAAACAGAGAGAGTAAATATCTGAGGCAACAGGAACAGCATAAAAAAATTATTAACCAAAAATGTTATGAAAAAAAGTAAATTTAGCTATACATACATTTTTACATGTTTACCTAAGAAAAAACACTAAAAAGACAATACACTGGGGGAGATTTACTAAAACTGTTGCATTCAGAATCTGGTGCAGGTGCGCATGGTAGCCAATCAGCTTCTAACTTCAGCTTGTTCAATTAAAGTGGTTGTAAAGTCAGAAGGTTTTTTTATCTTAATGTATTAGGGCCCTTTCACATGTGCGTACCGTATGTCCGCATTTTCATCCGTCCGTTGCGGATGAAAACGGGACATACATTGGCCCCTATGTGATGACGGGTGTCAGCGGATGACCATCCGCTGACACCCGTAATTGTCCGCCTCCGTAAAGATCCGCATTTGCGGATGGAAGAAAATCCTATTTTTCTTCCGTCTGCTGGATCGGATCGGATGAACACGGACATACGGTCCGTGTTCATCCGATCCCCCATAGAGAAGAGCGGAGGAAAGACACAATCACAGTGTGCGGGGACCGCCCTGTCAGCTGCCAGCTCAGCAGGGATTTTACGGAGGATCCCTGCTGAGCTTTTGCGGACACACGGAGCGGATCATTACTGATCCGCCTGTGTGAAAGGGCCCTTAGGATAAAAAGCCTTCTGTGTGCAGTAACCCCCTTCAGCTCCCCTATTACCTACCTGAGACCCATCTTTGTCCAGTGATGTCCATAAGTGTCTCAGCCATCTGGGACTCTCCCTCTTGATTGGCTGAGACACAGCAGCCGTGCCATTGGCTCCTATTGCTGTCAGTCAAAGTCAGTTAACCAATCAGGAGAGAGAGAGGGGCGGGGTCAAACCACAGCTCTGTGTTTGAATGGACACACAGAGCTACAGCTCGGCTCGGGTGCCCCCATAGAAAGCTGCTTGCTGTGGGGGGCACGCAACAGGAGCCAGGGGGCACAGAAGAGAGACCATAGAAGAGGAGTATCTGTGCAAATCAACTGCAAATGGGCAGGTAAGTATAACATATTTATTATTTTCATAGAAAACAAACAAACACTTTACAATCACTTTAAGCTTTGACAAAAAAACTAGAAGCTGATTGGTTTCTACACAGAGCTACACAAGATTTTACACTCTCTAATTTTAGTAAATAACGCCCACTGTGTTTAAATTACCCATTGACTATGTATTCTTTCAGGGTGACCATGGTACCAACTGGCACGGTAAGTAATGGATGACAGTAACCAAAGGATGACATTCTGTAAATCTGACATCTACACTCTCCGATGACTTTGACGGTCCTTAGCATCTGTCTGCAGACTTCCATTCATCTCTATAAAGAACTATTATCTGCTGGTCCCTGCAGGACATGGCGGGTGGTCATTCAATTTCACACATTATCGGGTCATAACCATTTACAGTTAAACTACATTGTCAACTGGTGTCCTGCAGAAAGAACCAGAGATGGCCAGAGGTCTGCAGGCAGTAACTGGTAGTCAAAACCATTGGAGAAGTGCAGATGTGACAACCAGGGATCTTAACTACCGTGCAATGATATCCTTACATCCCACACATCGTAGCAAGAGGCGTAAGACTCCCTTGCTTGGCTTATTGATTGCATTTAAGTCAGAAGCTCATTTGACATTTATTTGAAGATAAAGTCCTTGAGACATAAGATGTTAACAGGTGATACAGCTCATCAAAGTCACGTCAGTTCTGAACATTAACCAGTGAAATAATAAAAATGCTTTATGCCATAAAATGGCATTTATTAGCTGCATTAGGATAGGTAAATGGCCACGTTCATTAGTGAAGTGTATCACGCCCAGCATATGTCAGAAAGCACCTCTCTGCAGAAGCAAATGGATTAAACTCACGATAATAGCTTCCCACCACTAACTGCTGCATTATTTCTCTGAAGATATTCAGGACGGTGACTTCCGCCCACAGGGGACCTATTTTAATTCCCTTATATCCATTCAGCGATTGCAAATCCTTGTAAAAAAAGTAATTAAAGCATTCGAGAGATCATCTATAAAAAGAGATAGCCATAAAACTATTAATAAAATCCTGTAGTCCTCTTCAAACGTCTTACAATTAATTTTTTTTTTTTACAACTACATTACTGGCTGGTGGCTATTAAACTACAGGTCTGGTAAAAAAAAATTTCATTAAAATCTGAAAGATCTAAATGCAGTTCCTTAAACTGAAATGAAACAAACTTACATGCAGCACTGAGAGGCTGTGGAAGAATCCTTTATCCAGGTGTTGTATAGTAGAGGATCAGCAGGTAGAGGGCAGGTGAGCCAAGCCCAGCTGTCACTCAATGGTAAATGTTCACACAGGTCAGACAAAGTCATAGGAGAGGAGAATCATCTGAGGAACAGTCAGGCTTGTTCAGGATCTCTCCCTCTTGTGCCGATGATCAGCTTGCTGCAGCTGGAGGAGTAGGAGCATCTGAATCCCCCTGTCACTTATGTATGGTGCTTTTAATGAATGAGGTGAGGAGGCAGGGGGCGCTTCCTCTCACCACTGAATGAGATGTCAGCAGGCTTTCAATAGACTGGAATGTCGCTCCCTGCTTGATTCTTCCCACATTCTCTAAGCTTGCATTGTCAATATTCCGCTCTTCTGCTGTCCTTCCCATTGCCGCTTGGTTTAACACTGTCAACTGAGTGTCTTATCACTCTCTTTCCACATTATTAGCACTTTGTATCTTATTACATCATTCTCAGCTTTGGCAGAAAATAACATACTAAGAATCTTCAGGGACACTTTCTTTGCTGCTGTGCTGTGGTACACTTAAATTAATAGTTGATTTTTTGCTTTGCATTGTGTATCTTAAAGAAGTGGAGTCTAAAACAATTACTGGCAGGTAGAGTATTTTTGGAAGAAGAGTCTCTATATATTTTATTTCAAAAATCTCCCTTCCCTTTCTGCTAACTTTTTTTTTCTGACTAAAAAATTTGGCTTTGGTTTTCTGATTTATTTATTTTTTTATAAAAATCTCCTTTCTGCACATTTTTTTCACTATAAATCTCCTTTCCCTTTCTGCTAGATTTTTTTTCTGACTAAAAATTTTGGCTTCGGCTTTCTGCATTTTTTTTATTTTTTTACAAAAAATCTCCTATCCCTTTCTGCTAATTTTGTTTCACTATAAATCGTTCCCTTTCTGCTAGCTTTTTTCACTATAAATCGTTCCCTTTCTGCTAGCTTTTTTCACTATAAATCGTTCCCTTTCTGCTAGCTTTTTTCACTATAAATCGTTCCCTTTCTGCTAGCTTTTTTCACTATAAATCGTTCCCTTTCTGCTAGCTTTTTTTTCTGACTAAAAATGTTGGCTTTGGCTTTCTGCATTTTATTTTTTTTACTAAAAATCTCCTATCCATTTCTGCACATTTTTTTCACTATACATCTCCTTTCCCTTTCTTTCCTTCCTTCCTTTCCCTTCCTTTTTTAAGGCTAAAAATGTCCCAGTACAAGCGTCGCGTCACACGTTACAGGCTCCTCCCTACTAGTTTCATCATCACTAACGTCTTCAGGGGCGTGGCCACTGAAGACGTTAGTGATGACGAAACTAGTAGGGAGGAGCCTGTAACTTGTGACGCGATGCTTGTACTGGGACACGACAGCCATCTGTATGGTTAGAAGTGCTGGACATTTCTTCAATTTTTTATCTGCTTAATATTTACTTCATAAATGTGAGTGTATCAACTTCTTTATCCTTTATTAAACTACTTCTTGGGATGTCTGCACTATGAAGTGTTTTATTTTCTTTGCTGGGTTCTCCGCTAACGAGGTCAATTAAGGGCCTGATTATGCTCATGCTGCTGAGGATCCTATCTTGGGAGGCATCCAGGATTGCTGACTTGTACTAAAAGGAACTGCTGCCTTTTCTCTACACCCTTTGCTGTTGAAGAGCCGCTATTGATAAATTGTCTTGCGAGTTTTTATCTTCCTTTTGGTAAGGAGCTGTGTGTTTGGGTGTTGATGGTGGTGTACAAACCAGTGATCTCCACAAGAATTTTTATATGGACTTTATTATTGTTCAATTACATTTAATTGTATGAGTGATTCAATTCCCATATAAGTGCTGCACCATTTTCTACATATCTCTATTGTGCTTTTTCTGCATTTTGTGTCAGCTGCTTTTTATTCATCTAATTTATTGCATTGCTTCTTTGATCCCAGCACAACAAAGTTGTGTTTTTTAAAAATGTCCCTTCCCTTTCTAACAGTGTTTTTTAAAGACTAAAAATCTCCTTTCCCTTTCTGCTAGACTTTTCTTGTTACTAAAAATATCCCATCCCGTTTTGCTAGTCTTTTTTTTTTTTTACGACTAAAAATCTCCTTTCCCTTTTTTCTATAATTTTTTTTCACGACTAATGCCTTGTACACGCGATTGGAATTTCCGATGAAAAAAGTCAGACAGGAATTTTTCATTGGAAATTCCGACCGTGTGGGCCCCATCAGACTTTTTTCCATCGGAGTTTAGAAATAGAACATGTTTTATATCTCTCCACGGAAATTCTGATCGTCTGTGTGGAACTCCGATGGAGAACAAAACATGCATGCTCAGAATCAAGTCGACGCATGCTCGGAAGTATTGAACTTCATTTTTTTCGGCTCGTCGTAGTCTTTTACGTCACTGCGTTTTTGGACTGTCGGAATTTGGTTTGACAGTGTGTATGCAAGACAGCTTGAACGGAATTCCGATAGAAAATTCGATCAGATTTTAGCCCATTGGAAATTCCGATCGTGTGTACAGGGCATAAAAATCTACTTTCCCTCTTTGCAATTTTTTTTTTACGACTAAAAATCTAATTTTTCTCTGCACGTCGTGTTTTACGTAACCGTGTTGGACACGATCGGATTTTTAATTGATGGTGTGTAGGCAAGACTGATGAAAGTCACCTTCATCGGATATCTGATGAAAAAATCCATCTGTCCGTTATCATCGGATGAACTGATCGTGTGTGCGTGGCATTACATTTCAATTAACAGGCTGAGTGTGGGAAAATAACAACAATGTATTTCTTAACTGTAATACTGAGAAAGTGGTATCATCTTCCTAGCTGTGCTGTGTGAAAGGGATGTGTAATTCTCAGGACTAAATAGATAGAAATTCAAATCATTTGGCAGGTAAAACATCTCCCTTATAGGTATTTATAATGTGTATTTAGAGAAGTTGGGAGTATGGCCCAGGCAAGTCATTGGGAAGTTACTGCAAAAAGCATGAGCAGCACCACAGAAGATTTCAGGGCTCGGTCGTGAACACTGTGAGAAACCGCCACTGCCATGGCCAGGTAAGCAAGCATCTTGTTTGTTTTGGGTCAGTAAGGTTAGGGGGGTCGAGTGGGTGGGCTGGGTATTTTTGGGAGCGAAACGTAGCTGTCCTTTGGAAAATTAAGCTGCCATAGTTCTTTCTTCTGTTTTTAACCCACTTAGAGGTATTCTCACTAGTCTGCTTTCATTATCTGTGTGTAGCACTACCCCCCCAAATAAGTCCCTTGGTAATATGGGTTCTCTGTTCTGGTCCCTGAATCCTGGAACAACCTCAGCCCCTCTGGCACTTCTGGCTGAGTGAAATGCATTTGTAGGATCATCTATTTTTGTGGATATCTGTAACTCAACTGTGAATTTGTATCAGTAAATATACACAAGACGTTTTAGTGGTAATAAACTGAATGTATTGGTATGAGTTTGAGTAAATGGTAGGTTGAGCCTAAATAAACATGCTGTATAGAGGGTAGGTTAAAACACAGTCTGCTAGAGAGTGTAATCACTGTACCAAAGTAACATAGAATAGCGGTCTGTACTTCTAAACTGGAATTGATTTATGAAGCAGCAAAGTCAGCAATAAGCAGTAAATATACAGTATGTCCTATTTGCAATGTAAATATTAGTACTATAACTAGTTTACAGTGCACGCTAGGAGAAAGGCTAGGGTATAATGCAATGTCCCCCGAGAGGTACCTCTTAGCATAGGCAATAAGTAAAGGTCTTTGTGTAGCAGCTGTAAAGGACAGTCCTTAGTCGTAACTCTTCAGCCAGCTAGTGTAAGGGCCCAGTTGTACCACTGGTGCACATGAGAATAGTCCCAGTCATGCCTGCGGGCAACAATAAGGCTACTAGATAGCTACTAAAGGGCTGTATGGTCTCACTGTCTCTCTAGCAGCAGCTCACTAGTCCCAGCGATATTGCAGCTCACTATCTGGTCACACACTATTAGTCCACTATCTGCTCTCCCGCCAATATGCAGCAGTGGTGTGCACACTGGACAGCGAAGTGCACTCTCAGGACCCCTTATGGTAAGAGAAAGTGAAGTCCTGTACAGCCTGGGAAAATGCAGTTCTTTCCTCCCCTCCCAGCTAATCTCCTCTCTGGGGAATGCAGTTCAAAAAATATTGATCACCACAGCAGAGTCTCTCCTCCAGACTACAGACTACAGTTCCCACAGTGCAGTGATGGCTGATTCAATATATTTAACTCTTCCTGCTTAGCAGCTCCCTCCTTTTGCTAAAACATCTGTTCAGCACTGCAGAGCAGCAGCTACAGAGAGCAGCTGTAGACAGTGTTTCTCTCGCTCTTCATTTCACACATCTGTAATGTGTGTTTAGAAATAAATAAAATCTGCAACAAAGAGAAAGGGTCATATGGCAATAGCATGCCTGTAGGTCTAGGAACTCTAAGAAATTCCTCTATCACTGGTCAAGAGATACAAAAAAAGTAATGTATTTTTACTCAGTAGAACATACCCAAAACATTTAGTTTCTTTGCCATCCTAAAACACTACTATTCATCTAAACTGTGAATGGAACTCTAGCCTTACCTTTAGTTTTGCACTTTTGTACAGGCTCCTTACCTGTACTGAAATTGATTACTTTGATTTTACTACACACTGTAAACTTCTAAGGCCCCGTACACACGGCCGAGGAACTCGACGTGCCAAACACATCGAGTTCCTCGGCCAGTTCAGTCCTGGAGCCGCCGAGGACCTCGGCGGGCCGAGTTCTCCCATAGAACAACGAGGAAATAGAGAACATGTTCTCTATTTCCTCGCCGAGGTCCTCGTCGGCTTCCTCGGCCGAAAGTGTACACACGGCCGGGTTTCTCGGCAGAATTCAGCCAGAAACTCGGTCGGAAGCTGAATTCTGCCGAGGAAACTGGTCGTGTGTACGGGGCCTTAGAGTGTACATTGGAAGCTGCAGCAAGTCAAATAGAGTCCACCTCATTTTCCAGGCTAGAGGAAGCTCAGCATTGTCTAACTCTTTCCATCACAGCCTTACTGTCCCTGGCCTGAATCCTTTATTAATTTTATTTTATTTTTTAATCATGGAGACTCAGCATCACATATGGCTGTTACTCACTCCTCCATAGCGATACCAACCCATCTAGACATTTTGAGATTTGCTTTAGTCCTCCCAACAGTCAGCCTGATGCTTGTATCAGGACTGAGGGCTCTTGAAGTGAGTACTGAGGCAGGGTGCTGTGCTGTTTTCAGGAAAATATGGCCTCTCCTACCAGCCATGGCTAGCTTGCATTGTATAGAGAACATCTCATGGTGATCCAACACGTTTCTTGAGCTTGGTCTTCAGGGGTTGATGCATAGTCATGATTTTTATAGTAAAATTGTTAAAAAAATAACATAACAATGAACATAGTAATGAACATAACTATTTTACTTTATAGATTATGTCTATGCATCAAACCCTGAAGAGTGAGATTGAACTCCCTAAAAGTGTTGGATCACCATAGATGCTATGACACAATTAACATTTATTTATGGATTATTTGATTACTGTATGTAACTATGTAATGGATTAGTACATTTGGACCAACATTTTTGAAAATATGACACCTTTTCCCAGTTCTATTGCTGGCATACTCAATAAACCAATACCATGTTTTTATTACTGGCTGTGTGGCCCTTTCTCTGACGTCCCAATGGGCAAAACTCTGTATTTGTATGTACAATGGGGATGGAGGCGCCATGCAGGGTACTACCACCCCTATTCTGTTTCTTGTATAGAGAACCACAGAGACCTGACAATGACATCACTGGGTCTAAAAGAAAAGATATGTAATGAAAACGAAAAAGTTTTATTAAAAAATGTAATTAGCATGTTAATAATGGATGAGAAGGGACCAGGGAGTGCAAGTCGCAATCTATGTTCAAAATGCAAAATCAAATGTTCATTTCCACATTGTATTGCAGTTATTTCTAGTCTATTCCCACTATGATTCTGAGGTTTGTAAACTTACTTTGTGAAGATTCCAACACATTTACTTCTTTGAATTATGTGACACATTCAAATCCCTAGGCACTGATGTGTCGCACATTTCACAGAGCCTGCCTTCTGAACTACAGATGAAGAGTTTTAGAAGGCGGAGTTAGTACAAGAATCACTGCTTGCCAGCAGCAAGGTACTGTGGGATATGTAGTCCTCAGAAATTGAAAGTATACAGCAGAAGTGAAGCTGCAAAGCATGCAGGGAGTCCAGGAATTTGTTCAAAGGGATGGCCAGCAGACAATCAACGTGAAAATAGTTTTTTCAAGTAAGCTTATATTGGATTGCAAAAAATAACTATTATTTCAATTATTACAATGCTGATGTTATAAAAATTAAAGTGTATGCTGTGACCATAGATTCCTTTAATCAGTTTAAACTTTATCTTTAAAATGTGTCCATTTGACACATTCAATTTGCACAGCTTTCTGGTCTGGTGCACCCTGTGAATTATTCAACAAATGCTAAAAATGTGCAATATGAACTCATATGTGATTGAACCTTATTTTTCACTAATCTGTTAGCCCAAATCTCTGGATTTTTGCCATATGGTGGCATAATTCAGCAGCAGAGAACTAAATGGACAATATTAATTGGTTTTCCTATAAAATGCTCCAGTTTATGAAGAAATCAGCCGTGCCAAAGTATTAACTGCATCTGCTGACATATTTAATAATTGCTAATGCTATCTATGTCATATATCCTAGTAATGATTTACAGTAGCAAAATTGGTATTTCTTTGGTTTAAAAAAAAGTGTTTCATCTTTAAAATACAGGCAGTTAAAAAGTGAATGTCTCACTCCTGACTGGTGATCATCTCTCCCTTGGATCCTGTTCCATTTACAGAATGCTTTGATAACAAAATAACGGAAAATTGTATCATACTTACCAGTAATTTTCCTTTCCTGGTGCCTATCCATGGCAGCATACTACTCCCTCAGGACTAGTGAATAGAATAAATTAAAGGCATAGCCCCTCCCCCAACATTCTCCGTACTATAGAATACCGAGGGTGGGAGCGTATGCTGCCATGGATAGGCACCAGGAAAGGAAAATTACTGGTAAGTATGATACAATTTTCCGTTTTCCTGGTGCCTCCATGGCAGCATACTAGTGATAAATAACTAGCTTGACGCGGGTGGGATAATGCTTAACAATAAGAGTTTTTAATCAGAAGAGGACATAGCAGCCTGAACTGCCCTTCTTCCGAACTCCACCGTTGTGAGAGCTCCTGGGTCAATGTGGTAGTGTCTGAGAAACGTGTTTCGAGACGACCAGGTGGCTGCCCTGCACACCGTCTCCAGCGATACGTTAGCCCTTGTTGCCCAGGAAGTAGCGACTGCCCTAGTGGAATGAGCATTCACTCGAGATGGAGGCTCCATATTCTTTGCCCTGTAGGACCTCTGTATCAGCTTCACAACCCATGATGCTAGAGTCCTTATGGAGGCTTCCTTGCCCCTGTGTCTACCAAAAGGTACGATGAACAGCCTCTCCGAGGTTCTGAAGGAGCCGGTGGCCTCTAGATAGGCCTTGAGTGTTCTGGACACATCCAGTTCGTGGCAGGTTTCTGTATCAGTATCTGCAAATATTGGCAGAGCCCAAGGTTCCAACAGGTGGCTTGTAGAGGCGACCTTCGGCATGAACCCTCTGAGTGGGCGAAGTTCTACCCTGTCAGGAAAGAAAGAGATGTGGTCTTCCCCAATTCCTAAGGAATGGAGTTCTGAGATCCTCCTACCGGAGGTGATGGCTAGCAGAAACGTTGTTTTCAGCGTTAAGTTCCAAAGGGTTATTTGTTCTACTGGAGCAAAAGGTTGGATTGACAGAGCCTCGAGGACCAGAGACAGATCCCATTTAGGGAAGGATCGTCTAGCAGGCGGACGGATCTTTAGGACGCCTTTAACGAAGATAACTAGCAAAGGATCTTCTGCCCACCTTTTACTGGTTGCGGCTGAGATTGCTGCTACCTGAACCTTAAGGGAGCTTAAACTAAGGCCTAGGTCAAGTCCTGTTTGAAGGAAACCTAATACATGGTTTGTAGAGGGGACGATAGGATCAAAGCCGTTATCGACTGCGTAGGACACAAACTTATCCCAGATCTTTGAATATATATTATTCGTTGTGGGTTTCCTGGCCTTTAAGAGGGTTGAGATGACCCCTGACGAGCAGCCTAGGGACTCGAACCTTCGCCTCTCAACTTCCAGACTCGAAGGTCCAACCTCTGAGGGTTTGGGTGAAGCAGTTTGCCCTGCAGCAGAAGTTGAGGGAATGCTGGGATCTTGATTGGTGGATACACACTGAGACGCATGACAAGTGGAAACCAAGGTCTCTTCGGCCAGTACGGGAGTATCGTCAGTACCTGCACTGATTCCCTGAGTAACCTCAGGAGAAATTTGAGTATCAGTGACCGCGGAGGGAAGGCATATGCCGTGGAGAAACTCCATGGGCATGTCAGAGCATCCACTGCTTCGGCTTGCGGATGTGGAAACCTGGAGACAAACCTGTCCAGCTTGGTGTTCTCCGAAGAGGCGAACAGGTCCACCTGTGGGGGATCCCAAGAGTTGGCAATCTGCCGGAACACCCGTGGGTGGAGCGCCCACTCGTTGTTGTTGCAGAATCGTCTGGACAATGTGTCTGCTTCCGTATTCAGCTTGCCTGGGAGGTATACTGCTCGAAGGTCCAGGAGGTTCTTCTCTGCCCAAAGCATGATCGGCTCTACTTCCTTGAGGAGCGATCTGCTGCGTGTGCCCCCCTGTTTCTGCAGATACGCAACCGCTGCCCTGTTGTCTAGGCGAAGCAGAATCCTCTGACCCTTGACTTGGGATGTCAGGGAAGTTAGTGCCATAAAGGCTGCCCTCAATTCTAGGATGTTGGACACTACGCCTTGGGTGGAGAATGACCATTTCCCCTGTACCTTGGATTCCCCGCAATGGGCTCCCCAGCCCTGTCCGCTCGCATCGGACGTAATTGTGGTCCAATGTAGGGACCCCAAGTGACGGGGTCTGGAGAGGTTCTCTGGTTCTGTCCACCATTGAAGACTCTTTCGCATCAGTCCCGTGATCAGGATCGTCTGGGACAGTCGACGTTTCCTCCACTGCGCCAAGAAACCAGTCTGAAAGAATCTCAGGTGCCAATGGGTCCAAGGGACCATGGGGATGCAGGCCGACATACTGCCAATGAGGCTCAGGCATTGTGAGGCCGTTAAAACCGGACTCTGGATGGTTTTGATCACCTTCTGAATGATAGTCTCCCTCTTTGGCGGTGGCAACGACACTGTACCCCTCAGGGTGTTGAATGCTGCGCCCAAGTAGACCATCTGTTGAGTCGGTGTGAGTTGGCTCTTGCCTAGATTGACTAACCACCCTAACTCCCTTAGAGTTTGGAGCAGAATGGTTCGATGGCACATCAGTTGCTCTGGGCTGCTTGCAAGGAGTAGGATGTCGTCTAGATAATGGTACACTCTTAAGCCCTTCTCCCTCAGGGGGGCTAGGGCAGACAATAGGATTTTGGAGAATACCCTGGGAGAGGTGCACAGTCCAAAGGGTAGAGCTTGGAATTGAAGATGAGTATGACCTACTGCAAATCTGAGGTATTTCTGGACTTTCGGCTGGATTGGAACATGCAGGTATGCGTCCTGGAGGTCGACAGAGATCATCCAATCCAACGGCTGAACTGCCTGGATTATTGTCTGCAAGGATTCCATCTTGAAGCTCTCGGTGTGTATATACCGGTTGAGTCTCTTCAGGTCTATCACAGGTCTCCATCCACCTGTCCTTTTGGGGACGAGGAATAAGGTAGAGTAAAAACCTGTGAATTGCTCTGCCAAGGGCACAGGAATGGCTGCTTCCTGATGCTGGAGTGACACTAAAAAGTCTTTTAGAGCTTGAGCTTTCAGGGGAGAAGATGGAATTTCCGATCTCTTGAACGAGTTCCGAGGTGGAGTTTGAAAAAACTTCCAAGAGTGCCCCCGTTGGATAGTGGACAGAACCCAGGGGTCTTGGCAATGGGTGGCCCAGGCTGAGATGAAATGTTTTAGCCTGGCTCCCACCGGGAGTGTCAGGGTTGGCTCGGCGTCAAAAGGACTGCTTTTGCTCCTGAGGAGCCGGAGGGGCTTTCATCTTTCTGTTCAAGAAGGATTGCTGAGTGCCTCTCCAGGGTCTTCTGTTGTCTCTGAATTGACCCGAATTTCTGAAGTCTCTTGAATCTGAGCGGCGGAACCTAGAGGGACCACCTCTGAATCTTCGTGTTCTCCTGTCTTGTGGGAGCATACCAGACTTCCCTCCTGACAGCCTAGAGATTTCGTTATCCATCTTATCTCCGAAAAGCGCCTTCCCATCAAAGGGAATTTTGCACCAGCTCTGTTTGGATGAAAGGTCAGCTGACCAGGGTTTCAGCCACAAGGCCCTTTTTGCCATCACAGAGTGTAACATAGATCTCGCCGAGCATCTGATGGTATCAATGGCAGCGACTCCGACAAAGTCTGCTGATAGCCTGAGTTCCTCTAAGGCTTTTATTACGTCTTCTGTTGGGACGTTTTGACGCAGAGCAGTCTCAATGTTATCTGTCCATGACCTATTGGCATTAGAGACTGACGTGAGGGCGATGGCCGGTTTACAGGCTGCTCCTGCCGCCAAGTAGCTCCTCTTTAGTTCTAGGTCAATACGCCTGTCTATGGGATCCTTGAAGGAGGTGGAATCCTCCATTGGTAAGGTCACATTTTTGGCAAGGCGTACTACTGATGCATCCACCACCGGCATAGAGTTTAGTGCCTGTGTTCCAGATTCTGGTAAGGGATACAACTTGTTGAGCCGGGTCAAAGAGAACTTTTTATCAGGCTTTGCCCATTCATTGAGAATGATCTGGCTTATCTCCCCCATTAACGGGAACAGAATCTGCTTCCTTTTGAGAAAGGGAAAATAGCTTGTCGCCTCTTGAGGGGGATCATCCTCTTTCCAGGAGATTGCTGACTTAACTGCCTGGATAAACGGGCTTACCAGGGAAAAGCTGAACCCTGAGGATTCTGATTCCTCTGCTGAATACTCCGAGTCATCTCCGGGTGAGGAGTCTCTGCCTGACCGATCAGTCGGTAGTACAGGTTGCCCGACTGTTGAGGGCCCCGGGAGACTGGGTTCCACATTCTGAGTCTGTGGTACCTGCGAGGTCGGCTGAACAGGGACAGCAGCCAAGAGCTTGGAGAAGGAGTCTCTCATAGCTTTGTCCAGCAGTTCTACTGCCTGCCGATTTTCCTGCTCGCGGCTGGACGCATAGTCCGTAAAGCAGTCCTTACAAACTACCTTGTCGGGTAGTGGCGTAGCCCCGCATGTCCAACACTTCTTCCTTCTTTGACTTCTTGAAGATGGAGAGTGATCATGACCCCTGGATCTTGACCTCTGTGATCTATGGCGTGGAGATCGGGATCTTCGCCTTGATGAGTGGGACCGGTGTCGTGAGGAATCCGATCTGCGGACTGGGCTGTCATTATCACGAGATCTTGATGACTTTCTGGTCCTCTTGGAGTGGGCAGGGCTACGATGTAAGGAACTCACGTTAGAAAACAGTGAGGGCACTTTTTTTTTTTTTTTTTTAAATACTCACGTATCGTTGGTCCATACCTAATGGTGTGAGGATCTTTGTTACGCGGTGAATGACTCATTGTTAAAGCTTGGGCGGAAGGATCGGCTGCAAAAATTGTAGAGAGGCCGCAAAAAATAAATAAATAAATAGATAATAAATAAATAATTAATAATAATAATAACATTTGCGATATTTGAATAACGGACAAGCAAGCATCTGTCTGCAACCTTCAGACAGGTGCTGCTATGTCAGCACTTTTCCCCCATCTCCTTGCTTCTTACCAACAAACTCTGGGGCTGAAAACCTAGCAGGGCTTAGATCTGTCACTGCAGCAACAGTCAAGCCCTGTTCTAGGTCTCTATTTAAACTCTCCTGAGGGAATCTTCCCCCAGGATCCGCCCCCAGCCAAAAGACTGGAAACAAGGGCAAAAAAGCCCTGTTTCCAGAATCCAAAATGGCCACCGCGTCCCGTGACGTCACCTAGCAAGGGATCAGCTGCATCCAGAGACACCTGATACAGGTCAGCCCAGAGTGTCAGGGCGACAGGGCACCCACAGAAGATTTAAGGTTTTTTTTTTTTTTTTTTGCACAGCATTACAGTTTGAAAGAAAAAAACATATATTCAGCACAGCATAAGGAAAACAGAAAAGGAAAGAAAAGTCTGGCCTGGGGTAGTGGAGCCGATCCTTCCACAGCTTCCGTGTCATTTTATAGGTGCTCCTGGCAGTTTGCGTTCCTATGAGGAAACTCTGCGATGCGACCCCAACAGATCCACAGAGGGGTCTCCCAGCTTATTAGCGCTATTAGCGGCCCAAGAACAGGGACTGCGCTCGGGAAAGGCTAAACCCGGCGGACGCTGCCGACTGCAGAGGTATGGACATACTTCTACTCTTCACCAGTACAAGAAGGTATGGAGGAAAAAAAGGAGAACGTTGGGGGAGGGGCTATGCCTTTAATTTATTCTATTCACTAGTCCTGAGGGAGGAGTCGAGGCTGAGCTCTATCACTAGTATGCTGCCATGGAGGCACCAGGAAAAGTACTTATTAAGCATCTATTTCTTGCCAAAGCATCTCTTTTAAAGTTTGGATAGGTTTTGGGAAGGGTAAGAAGAACCTCTGCTAGGTCTTAACCTTCAGCTGATTTTAATTCTCTGTACCCCCATTAGAGACTGTTCACCTTTCCTGTCCCAGTAAAAATGTTGTCACTGAAACAATAATTACTGTATTTATTGGGGTATAACACTCATTTTTTCAACCTGCAAATCGGTTGCAAATAGTGTGTGCGTGTTATACACTGCTACTGCAATTTGGGCTACCTCGGAGAGAACGGGGAGGGGGCGCGACGAGCGCCATCAGATTATATACAGCAAGAATCTCCTGTTTACTCAGCGGCCTCTGTAATAGGAAGTTCCGTCTCCTGGGCCGGCATTGAACAAGTGTTCTGTCTATTACCAGAAGTTCTGTTTATCATCCCGCCCCCCTCCCTGAGATGGGCATTGATCAGGCTGCATTCATGGTAATGGGGAGGCTACAGGTGGGCATTAATCAAGCTGCATTGATAGGAAATTGTGAGGCTGTGGATGAGCATTGATCAAGCTGCATTGATGGGCAATTGTGAGGCTGTGGATGGGCATTGATCAAGCTGCATTGATGGGCAATTGTAAAGCTGCAGATGGGCATTGATCAAGCTGCATTGATGGGAAATTTTGAGGCTGCAGATGGCCATTAATCAGGCTGCATTGATGAGCACTGACCCTTATTTTGCTTCAAAGTTCTCTATTTAAAATGTAAGTTTTTTTCCTGAATCTTCCCTCTTAAAATTAAGGTGCGTGTTATATGCCTGTGTGTGTTATATGGTGATAAATATGGTAAATGGAATTTTCAAAATGGTGCAACAGACATTAAAGAAAACCTGACAAATGTAAAAACCATTCCCTGCCTTGGTTAAAGATAAAAAATATATCATTTCTTTTCTGTTTAACACCTTCAGCCTGAAAGGATTTACCCCTTTTCTTCTTTAAAACATACCCAATAAAAAAAATGTAAAAATCTAATTTCTTCATCAATTTAGGACAATATATATTCTGCTACATATTTTCGGTAAAATAAAACCCAATAAGCGTATATTGATTGGCTTGCGCAAAAGTTGTAGCATCTACAAAATAGGGGATAGATTTATGGCATTTTTATTTCATAGATTTTTTTACTAGTAATGGCAGTGATCTGCGATTTTTAGCGAGAATGTGACATTGCAGCGAACAAATCGGACACCTAATCGTCCTTTTTGATACCTTTGTGAGAACCAGTGACATTATTACAGTGATCAATGCTAAAAATATGCACTGACATTGTACTAATGGCACTGGCAGGGAAAGGGTTAACATCAGGGGCAATCAAAGGGTGTGTTTACTAACTGTATGGGGGATGGCCTGCCTGAGACAACACACAGATCTGTCTTCCTGCATAGCAGAAAAAACAGGATCTTTGTGTCATCCCCTGACAGAACGGAGATCTGCCTTGTTTACTTTGGCAGATCCCTGAAGAAATTTAGCTAGGAAGCTGTAACATCCACACTATTCTACATATTCCCCCAGGAATTCAATGCACTTGTGACATCTTTCCTGCAGCTTCTTAAGTCCCTGTAAATAAAATTCTGGTGTAACCACTCATTTGCAGCATTAGTTGCCTCCGAAACACTGCCAAATCGTTGTACCTTTAGGTGTTTTTTGAGATTGAGGAACAGATAATAGTCAGAAGGCACTAGGTCGGGCAAATAGGTTGGATGGGGCATCACTTATAAGCCTAAGGAGGTCTGTTTTACCCTTGTTTTATCGGCAGTATGTGACGAGGCATTGTCATGCAACATGATGACACCTTTGGAGAGCTTTCCTGAACGTTTTTCCTTGATATTTTGCCTCAACTTTGTCAATAAAGCACGGTAATATGTTGCATTGATGGTTGAACCCTTTGCACACAAAACTTCTCTGGCCTAGAGGAACCACTGTGCCTCCATTCCTTAGACTGTTCCTTTGTCTCAGGATCATAACAGTAGATCCATGTCTCATCACCAGTTACCAGTTTGTCGAGGATATCTGACTAATTTCTTGAAAAATGTTCCAAAACAGCCACCGATGTCTCCATACGTTTCCTCTTTAGTTTGTTTGTCAAAAGTTTTGGGAACCACTTTGCTGCAAGCTTTCTCATTTCCAAGTCATTGTGGATAATGGCACCAACTCTCTCACGTGATATTCCCAGATATGTAGCAATACTTTTGGCTGATATTCGGCGGTCATCCATGATCATGTCATTGATGGCTTTCATATTTGCAGGTGCAGAGACAGAAACAGGCCTTCCACTAGGTTCCTCACCTTCAACACCGAAATGGCTAGTTTTAAAATTGACAACCCAATGTTCAACTGTTGCATATGAAGGACCACTGTCACCCAAATATTGTGATATTAACTTCGCACCTTTCCCTAGGCGAAACAGGAACTTGTTTATGGTCCTATGCTCTTCTACATTGAATTTTTCTGGAGGTGCTGCCACTTTGGACCTGAAAAGGAAAGATAAGTTAAAATTATAGGTAGTTGACCAGTACATCCTGCAATTTACAGCTTCATGGCTCAATTTCTTCTGGGTAAGGCTCAATACTTATCAGAACCCCCTCGTACATAGCCTACTGGAGGAAACTTTTTCTCAAATATTTCCTAAAAAAACTGTTTAAAGTGGTAGTAAACTCAGCTTTTTCACTTGTACCTACAGGGAAGCCTATAATAAGGCTTATCTGAAGGTACAGTGAATATCTCCTAAACGTGCACCGATCACAGTTGAAGAAGCCGGGGGCATCACCGGGGCATGTGCACTGCATGGGATGTGCTGTCAATTCAGAGAACTGTGCCACTGTGATAGATCTGGATAAAATTTCTATTTTGAATTCTTTTATTGGAACCACTAAAATGTTTCTCAGTTTATATTCCTTTAATTTCCTTTTATATTGTTTTTAATACCTTTTTATATGCATATGTATGAGAATGATCAATACTGCTTATTTTCCTTGATAAGATTTGTCAGATATGTTTTTTAAGTATATTTCAACTTGGATGGATATACAAAAGGGATAAGGGAAAAAGTTCAGTCTCCATTTTCTCTTTTTGCTTCTCATCTTTCAAATGTGTGTTCGGCTCATCCCCCCCACTGCATTCCTGGAAAGCTTTTATTCCAAGGCCCCTTCTCGTCCCTTGCTCTGTATGGAAGAGGAAGTTACCCCTCCCCCTTGTCTGCTTACTGAGAGAACTTTTTTATGACACGTGGATTTGCAAGAAGAGCATGGACTGGACTTGTGAGAAGAAGATGGAATAGGAAAGACCCCTATATGAACTGACCAATGAGAAGCTTCATGCCGGGGGCAAGCCCCACAGGGGAGGAGGATTAGTGGGTATATCTGTATGATGTGAACCAATCAATGTATGCTTTGTGATTTCATATGGTAAATAAAACTGAAGTGAGGAGGGTTTCTACTTCCTGTTGGGACCGAGCTAAAAGGTGAGTAGTTTCCTTGTCTTATCTATATATCTCACCTTATGAATTTGAATCAGCCGCAGAAATGGGTAACCCTGAGATTGTATCAGGAAATCAATTAATTAATGAATCCACATCACCACGATCATGACTCCTGTGTGCATGCGTGGGAGTGACATCATCGCAGCATAGCCATTCAAACGGCCAAAGCGCACAAAACCCAGAAGGAAAACTGGGGGAAGATGGAACATGTAAAGCATGGTAAACACAGTGAGATTATTGGACGAATTTTGTTTTTTATTGCATGCTAGCCTCCCTACAGTATTGAAAAGGAACAAGTTAATAAAGTACCAAAATTCTCGTATGACAGAATAAAAATTTGGAAGTGATGTAATGTGTTGTATTTGTATTGTATCTTCTGACAAAGTTTTCATGTTTGTCCCTTCGGATAATTTCGGACAAAAGCTGTGTACGAACGATCAGATTATCGTATGATTTTCTAATCGATTTTCTGATTGCGTGTACCACCTTAAGTTGGTCATACAGGCTATGTCCACATACACGTCTTTATTAAAAAAAAAAAAAACCTTGTTGCATCTTTGGTGAAGATTTCAGAAAAGCACATCATTCATAAGTATTTAAATGACAACACTGCATGAAATATTAAGAGATATGAGTTTATCCTCAGGCATCACTAGAGGGTTGGCTTTTTCAGGTCTATAGTTTAACATCCTATGTGATTGCAGGAGCAGCTTCATTTATAATAATTAGGGGAAAACAGAGGAAAGTTGCCTTGATGGTCTACCAACTTTATCTTCCTGCAGGGAGGTCAGGACTTTGTCCACATTTTAGACCAGTAACATCAGTCATGCTACTATGGAGTCACCTTCTGCTCTTTTGCAACACTGGAATAAAACCTCTCAACCTCTCACTGCTGGCTTTCATTAGTCAAAAATGGCCCAGGGGACAGTTGCCATCTTTCTCCCCTTTACAACCCACACTGCCTGCCATCCTAGAGTGTAAAGAAATGTAAATGTATATAGTCAGCGTGAATTCTCACCATGTTTTCCACACAGTGACTGTAATCTTAACATCTTTTTTTGAGTTGCATCTATTTTAAATGTGAGTCACATTATTTGTATGAGTGCATGCAGTCTTTATTACTGACCTGACTATAAACAAGTGTAGACGCTTCAAAGTGTAGGTTTACAGAATTGTACATGCATCATGCAACCCGATTTAAACTATTTGTCATTATAATTAAATGAAGTCAAATTATTAGTTATCACTACACAACAAACAATGACTGCTGATAATGGTAGGACAGATTTCAGCTGTGTGCACGTAAATGCGTGCATACACGCACAGGGGATATTTGCCTGATACAACTGTTAGTAATGGTTAGTAACTCCTATACAGTGGGGCCCGGATTCACAGACATCGGCGCATATTTATGCCGCCGTAGCGTATCTCCTTTACGCTACGCCGACGCAGCGCAGAGAGGCAAGCACTGGATTCACAAAGCCAGTGCAGCCAAATCTGCGGTTGGTTTCCTAGGCGTAAGCCGGCGTATGTGGAAGTGGGCATGAGCCATGCAAATGAGGCGTGACCCCATGCAAATGATGGGCTGAGCACCAGACAGATATGTATAACGAACGGCACATGCGCTGTCCCGTGGACACATCCCAGTGCGCATGCTCAGAATCATGTCAGAACTACTCCCTAAGATACGTCGGATCACTGCCTATGGCGTGAACGTAATCTACGCCTAGTCATATTCACGTCCAACGTAAACTTCGTAAAATACGAAGGCTTGTGTTCCCTTTGCATGGATGCTGCTGAGTTATACCTCCTTTATGGGGCATAACTTTACGTCGGATGTATGACTTTACGCACACTGCGTCGGACGGACGTACGTTCGTGAATCGGCGTATTTCCCTCATTTGCATATGTGAATAGAAAATCAATGGGGGGGGGCGTGGCCAGCAGCCGAGGCGGATGGCTGTGTAAGGAGAGAGCTCCGTGAGACCCGCTCGAATCCAGCTCCATCCAGCGACGCAGCAGCTATTTTTGGGCATCATCCGACTGTCCCTTACCTCGGGGAACCCAGACGCAGCCATGGGGAAGAGAAAGAAGGAGAAAGGGCCGAGGAAATTGACGGACTTCTACCCGTCGGCGAGCACGCCTAGGCCGCAAGATGGCGCCGAGGCCTCGGACTCGCGTTCCGGCCTGCACCTCAGTAGCGGTGACGGAGCAACTCCACCTCGCGGCCAAGGCTCCTATCCTCCACATACCATCAGCAGAGTCTCATCGCCCGGCACATCACCCATACACAGCCCGCAAAAATCGGCGCAGAAAACGTCCTCATCCCACAGATATGCAGGTGAGCCAGGGGATGGGTGTAACTCACAAAATAGCACCAGTGACTTTGTGGAGCAGATTAATGAATTCCCCACTACAGGCCAACCCCTTAGTGATACAGTGATGAGGGACATGTTGATTACACTCAGAGGCTCCCTGCATAAGGACATGATGCTATGTGTCACCCAGCTAAAAAGTGAGGTGTCTGCCATTGGGGATAGAATCAGCCATGTTGAAGACAAGATGGGGGACTTCACTACAGCCCACAATGAACTAGTGGATGCCCACAACGATGCTGAGGGAGAAATGCAAGCCCTAAAAGAGAAATTAGCAGATTTGGAAGACAGGTCGAGAAGGAATAACATAAAGCTGAGGGGGGTGGAGGAGGCCGTGACCCCAGCGGAGCTTCGGCATTATGTACAGGCCTTCATAGCAGCCCTGCTTCCTGATGCTTCTACTAACGAAATTATAGTGGACAGGGCTCATAGGCTCCCTAAGCCCAAATACCTGCCTGAAGGGGTACCAAGGGATGTCATAGCTCGGGTACACTTTTTCCACGTTAAAGATGACCTCATGAGATTCACCCGGAAGAATCAGCCCCTGCCAGGCCCCTACTCCAACATTAGTGTCTTTGCTGACCTGTCCAAACACACCATGATGGCGCGCAAAAATCTATCCTCATTTACCAAAATACTGCAGAATCACCATATCACATACTCCTGGGGCTTTCCGACCAAAATACTGGTTACCAAAGAGAATCGCACATATGCGATTACCAATATTGAAGATGGAATTGTCCTGGCCAAAAAATGGAACCTGCTCCCAGAGGAAGCTGATGTCCCCACACAGGATCAAAATCTCCCAAGGCTATCCCCTGAGTGGCGTCAGAAGTGACACTCCACACCTTCAAATGAGCATTATCCTGCTCCCTTCTTCCTTTCTCACCGCAGTACTATGCATTGCCTTAAAAGTATGAACACCAGAGTAGCTGGCTCTGGGTCTCGGGGAGACGTACCCCCCTATCTCCATTGCGAAAATGCTCGCACCTAGTGGAACTGTTCGTTTGTTTTTCACGTTTTTGTTCAAGTTATTTGTTTTATTTTTCATTTTTACTGTACCAAAGGATTCCCACACTAGGAAGGATCTCCCTTCAGAGAACTTGCTAACCACAGACACCTTCAGCATTTCAGAACTTTTACAGCCTTGGAAAAGTGGACCAACAGCACCATCTTCAGGTAAACTTAAAGCACTACATCTGCATACAGAATACTCCTCACCACACATGGAGCATCCCTTATTGTTACCACCATGACGATTTCAATAGTATCCATGAATGTACATGGTCTTAACAGCCCCTTTAAGAGATCTTCCATGTGGTCAGAAATGGCCAAACTTAAAGGAGATGTGATATGCATCCAAGAAACACATTTTATGACTTCTAAACAACCTAAGTGTTCACACAAGGCCTATCCACACATCTTTCAATCCACTGCCCCTGTCAAGAAAAGAGGTGTTCTGTTGGCCATTAAACATACTGTGGCGTTTAAATTGCACGAGTTAGTGTGTGACACGAACGGAAGATACATCATCCTGACCTGTGATCTGAATAATGCAACCTATACCTTGGTTAACCTATATGCACCGAACAGGAGGCAACCGAGATTTTTGAATTCTCTGCTGAGGAAAATTGAAAAAATCAAAAAAGGATCTCTGATTCTGTGCGGTGACTTTAACTGCATACCTGATCAAACTTTGGACTGTTCTCAACCGCAGGTCTCATGCAGAACAGAGATTCGATCCCTTATCCACAGCCATAATTTATATGACACCTGGAGATGCCTTCACTCCTCAGAAAGGGACTACACCCACTATTCCTACCCCCACCGGGCATACTCCAGGATTGACCTGATCCTCTCCGACCTACCTCTTCTACAAAGGACTTTGGAGGTCAAAATACACTCTATAACGTGGTCGGACCATGCTCCTGTGACCATCCTGTTGCAGGACGGCTATCCATCCGCTCCGACCTATTTGTGGAGGAATAATGTTGAGTTGCTTTCCAACCCTGTCTTGACGGATGGAATTGGATTGCAACTTAAAGAGTTTTTTGCTATTAATGACAATGATGACACTTCTGTGGCCTCCCTGTGGTGTTCACATAAAGCATTCAGTAGAGGCATTTTGATCCAGGCTTCTGCCAGGCAAAAGAGGAGGAAGGCAAAACAGTTGAACGACTTGCTAGAGGAGCTTAAAACCCTAGAATCCCATCACAAACAACAACCTACCCCCACTCTAGAAGACAAACTATTTCTATGTAGACACAACCTTCGCATATTACTAATGGCCACTCACCAAACGTACTTACGAAGGTCTAAGGCAACATACTATGCCCACGGCAATAAAGCAGGGAAAGTCTTGGCAAGATACATAACTAAACGGCAACAACAGACCAAATTACCCTACATTAGAGATCCACATTCTAATGACATGGTTAATCACCCGACACATATAGCAAACGCATTTATGAAATACTATAGAGATCTTTATAATCTCCAACTAGACCCACTCACCACGCAACCCACCGAATTAAATATTAACTCATTTCTCAATGCAATCTCTTTACCCTCATTAAATGCCGAGCACTTAACCACACTCAATGCCCCGATCACCCTTACAGAAGTCACAGACACCATACATGCCCTTCCTAATAATAAATCTCCAGGTACAGACGGTTTCTCGTCAGAGTACTATAAGGTCTTCTCTCCGATTCTAGCTCCGTCCTTATGCGCCTTGTTTAACAGTGTTGCCTCCTCCTCTATATTTCCTGAAGAAATGCTACAAGCAACTATTGTAACATTGCCTAAACCAGGGAAGAAGCCCGATACTCCACAGAATTTTAGACCTATATCTCTCCTTAACACAGACCTTAAGGTCTACGCGAAGATTATAGCGAATAGGTTGGCCAATATCACTCCTTATTTAGTAAAGTCGGATCAAGTGGGATTTGTTAAGGGACGTCAAGCCCCAGATGGCACTAGGAGACTATTTAATCTGATCAGCCTATTGGAAAACAGGAAGACACCAGCAGCTTTTTTAGCCCTAGACGCAGAAAAAGCTTTTGATAGGGTGCACTGGGGTTATCTCAGTGCTACCCTACAAAAATTTGGCCTGCAAGGCACCATCCTATCAGCAATTTCTGCACTATACACATGCCCCTCGGCTAGGGTCTTCTCGTCCGGCGCCATCTCCGATCAATTCCATATTACAAATGGCACTCGTCAAGGATGCCCGTTGTCCCCTATAATCTTCACCCTGATGATGGAACCCCTGGCCGAGACTATCAGATCCAACCTAGACATATCAGGGATTAAGGTAGCGGGAGACATCCATAAAATTGGTCTCTTTGCAGACGATGTAGTCTTGACAGTGACAAATCCGGCTTCTTCCTTGGCAAAGGCACAAGAAATATTACAGCAGTTTGGTGCAGTATCCTATTATAAATTAAATATCACTAAATCCTGTATCCTACCCATTAACCTCTCTAAGTCAATGGTGGCATATCTCAAAGAAAGATTCCCATTCCAATGGATGACTAACTCCCTAACATACCTGGGTATTAAATTGATCCATCCCTCTAAACAAACATACAAGATGAATTTTAACTCACTTCTCGCAACTATCAAAACGGACCTAGAACATATCACAACATTTGAAATGTCCTGGCTAGGCAGAATAGCAGCACTAAAAATGACACTTCTCCCCAAAATCATTTACTATTTTAGGACCATCCCTGTGGTGATTCCTGAGGCCTTTTTTTCACAAGTTGAGAAGATGTTCAGGAGGTTCATATGGCAGGGTAAGATGCCTAGAGTGACGTTTGCCACAATTCAAAGACATAAATGGGAAGGAGGTATAGGGTTCCCCACTCTACGAAATTACTATAGAGCCGCAATCCTAGACCAAATGAAGGCGTGGTTTGAACAAGCTCCCTCCAAACTTTGGGTTAAAATAGAAAAGGCAACTGTCAGAGGAAGGGACCTTCCGGCACTACTATTAGCTAAATTGACGAGCCTACCGTTACCACAAACTGTTTTGCCTTCTATTGAGACCACACTCACAGTTTGGGGGAACATACAACCCCACATTGACCCTACGACCAAAAATAAACGCAGAATTACCGACCTTGCAATCATTGAACACCTGATACCTGACCTAACAACCTCCTCATGGAGACAGGACGGACTAACAACCGTCCAAGGGGTATTGAATAGACATCCGCCCACACATATGTACTCTTTCACTAGACTGAAACACTTCCAACATTCACATTCGAATTTAACTTTTGAACTCCCTATAGATATCTGGTCATATCTTTGCACATCCTATGATAAACCTAGGGGACTATCTTGGTTTTATGCCCTATTACAACATAGCAAAAAACTTACTAAGACATCACACATGACTAACTGGGAAAAAGACTGGGGCCACACATTCCCACTTGATGTATGGACAAAGGCGATTAAACTGACGTACAGATATACCCATTGTACCAACCATTGGGATAACATGCTAAAAATCCTACATAGGTCCTACCTCACGCCAGTTAGACTGTCATTGATCTTCCCTTCCGAAACTTGCCTCTGCTGGAGGAAATGCGGAACCAAAGGTAATATCTTCCATATACTATGGGACTGTGAACGCATTCGTACATATTGGAACGATGTATTTAAGTTAATGTCATATGTCACAGGTATTATTGTGTATCCAACACCTCCTCTAGCTTTAATGAATATTTCGATTACTCCCATACCGGTCTCATTAAGAAGCATAGTGATACATATTCTAATAGCTGCCAGATTAACCCTTACTTCAAAGTGGAAAACTGCCCAGGTTCCCAAGCTAATCGAGGTAATACAAAGAGTATCTACACAACACTCATATGAAAAATACTTTTCCATTCAGTCTGGCAACTCCCGCTCTTTCCATGAACAATGGCTACCTTGGACTTCTAAATTTCCTGATTAAGTCACTCCGCTCAACTGTCTAATGACAACCAATAGGGGATCATTTGGTACAGACGTTTTATGTTTTATGTTTTATGTGTTAATATTATTATTTTGTTCTCCCCTTTTTTCTTTTTTTGTTACTCTTTAATTACTTTAATGAGTTCTACAATCCATATCATAATGTTAAAAATGATATGGGTATACACATAGTGGTTTCGGCCTTTGCTTGTGGGCCCACCCACTTGGGTCCGGCCTGCGGGCAATGGTCTATCGCTCTGAATAAGCACTAAAAGAAACATGCCTTATTACAACAATATTTGATTGATTTACCTAACATGCTTCAGGTTACTAGCTTTTCCCTTTGTAGGGGACCGTGGCTCCACATTGTGTAGTAGGACGCGCGGTCTCCGACCCTGAATTTTCATTTACAACATGTAGTAACTTCTTTTTGGATATCACACAATATATTGTTATTACTAATTGACTATCTTCTGTGGACCTGTGTGTCCTCTTTTTGATGTCTTGCCTATGATATGTTCCTTTTTAAAAAAAAACAATAAAAAACCAATTGAAAAGAAAATCAATGGGAGCGCCAAATACGTCCAGCGTAAATATGCGCCCACTCTACGCCGGCGTAGGCAAGTTACGTTGGTCGGATGAAGCCTATTTTCAGGCGTATCTTAGTTTCAGAGTCCGGCGCATAGATACAACAGCGCATATTTGCACTCACGCGGCGTATCTGGAGATACGTCGGCGTAAGTGCTTTGTGAATCCGGGCCTATGTCTGTAGGCCCTACTTGATTCTGGCAAACATCCCCCTGCTTGAGCCTTCTCAAAGGGAGATTCAATCAGCGAAGATGGATTTTTGTGGCAGATCGCTATTGCTAAGTGCAAGGGTTGTCAGCAGGGTGCCCTTCACAAACCTGCATATTCATTCAAAAGTAAAGTGCATATTTATAGCGTATCTAAGAAAATATCAAGATCATTTGAAAGCCAAATTGTTCAAGGGTAGCTGACCCACATTTTCAGAGATATCCTTTTACACCACTGTCAAATGTAAGTCCCTGTTCACAACTGAGCGATTTTCTGCTTGAGGCTTGTAGCTCAAAAGCGCTCAACAAGCCAAATCCCATTCATTTCAATGGCCCCTGTTCAAATCTGAGCCTTCTGCTGCCTGAAGCAAAACGCTTGAAGCTCAAAAAAGTACATGAGCTTCTTCTTGGCACATTACAAGCATTTTTGGCCCCATAGACTTCAATAGAAACGTTTTTTATAAACATTTTTGAGTGTTTTACAAGCATTTCATGCACGTTTTCTGCTCAAATAGCAGCTCTTCACACAAAATTTCCTCTTCTCCCCCTAATGCTTTTTATAGGCTAAACAAAAATGCTTGAAGCTGTAAAATGCTTGTAATACACTTCTAAAACACTTTAAAAATACAGAGTGAAAAGCTGGAAAAAAGCTTACAAAAAACACCCAATTAACGTCAGTTACTCAATACGCTCAGGTGTGAATGGAGCCTTAAAAAGTATGTTTTACTTTACATGTTTTATCGAATTCAAAAGCTTTTTGGCCACAGGTCACACTTAGTTTTGCTCTCCTGTGACCCAGAATCAGCCTGCTAAAGTCCCCTGACAGCTGACAGCACAGAACTGCTCCAAGTTCTGTGGGAAAAAAGGATTCCCGATGGGAAAACTGCCCAAAAACCGCCGGACAAAAAAAGAGAACCGGGAAAACCGGCATACTTTTGCCTGGTAGTTTTTAACAGCTTTCCTATGGGGAAAACTGCAATGGAGCATACACATGGCTGGGATTCCTGGCCAACGCTCCATCACAGTTTTCCTGTCGGGAAAACCGGCCGTGTGTAGAGGAAAGACTGAACCGAGCAGGTTCTCGGCTTTCCCCTCTGGATTTCTGACGGGAACTTTTCCCATCGGAAATCCCAGACATGTGTACGGGGCATAAGTCTAATGCCCTGTACACACGATCGGTTCATCCGATGAAAACGGTCTGATGGATTTTTTTCATCAGATATCCGATGAAGCTGACTTTCATCAGTCTTGCCTACACACCATCAGTTAAAAACCCTAGCGTGTCAGAACGCGGTGACGTAAAACACAACAACGTGCTGAGAAAAATGAAGTTCAATGCTTCCGAGCATGCGTCGACTTGATTCTGAGCATGCGTTGATTTTTAACCGATGGATTTCCCCACAGACGATCATTTTTTTTCTATCGTTTTTTTAACCATCAGATCATTTCTGATGGGGCCCACACACGATCGGTTCGTCTGATGAAAACGCTCCATCAGACTGTTTTCATCAGACGAACCGATCGTGTGTATGCGGCATTAGAGCTGACATAGGGCAGCGGCAGCATTGAGGTGAGTATGCATGTTTGTTTCTTCTTTTTTTTCCCCTTATACTTCACCTTTAATAATTCTATAAAAAATATCATGTTCAGACCTTTCTTGCTTTTCTTGTAGTTGTACAGAGAGAACCATGACCATTATGGAGCAGAATCATTGACAGAATAAGGTGGGGGTAACTATATCCACATTCTTTAGTGTTGACTGGATGACTGGAGCTTAGATTTAGAGATGCAGCCAATTTAATTGCTTTTTAGTAAGAGATATAACTCTGTGTTGACAGCTACTTGATTTACAATGCATTGATTCAAACTCAAGCTTATGTCAAAAAAGGATTAAATCGCTTGTTAACAAAAGGCTAAAGCCCTGTGTGCACCCTCAGCTTCAAAAGCTAGGTTGACATTTTAGGCCATATTTCATGTTACAACCATTTTTAGGGGGTAACATGAAGCATGGTTGTTACACCATCCCCAAAAAAACTACCCCTCCC